>NC_081185.1:5331688-5528227 GCF_029867415.1 Vicia villosa
AGAGTCCTTTTTTTTTAAAGAAATTCCAATAATTGCCTATGGTAGTCCATGTTTTTGGAGATGGGAAAGAAATTACAAAAATTGCATATGATAGTCCATGTTTTTGGAGATGGGAAAGAAATTACAAAAATTGCATATGATAGTCCATGTTTTGGAGAAGGTAAAGAAATTTTAGAAGTTGCATATGATTGTCCATGTTTTTCGAGAAGGGAAAAGAAATTCCAGAAGTTGTATATAATAGTCCACGTTTTTTGAGAAGGGAAAGAAATTCAAGAAAATGAATATGATAGTCCACGTTTTTTGAGAAAGGAAAGAAATTCCAAAAATTGCATATGATAGTCCACGATTTTGGAGAAGGGAAAGAAATTTCAGAAAATCCATATGATAGTCCAGGTTTTTGGAGAAGGGAAAGAAATTATAGAAATTGCTTATGATAGTCCACATTTTTGGACAAGGGAAAGAAATTCCAAAAATTGCATATGATAGTCCATTTTTTTTGAAAGAAATTCCTATAATTGCCTATGGTAGTCCATGTTTTTGGAGATGGGAAAGAAATTACAAAAATTGCATATGATAGTCCATGTTTTTGGAGAAGGTAAAGAAATTTTAGAAATTGCATATGATTGTCCATGTTTTTCGAGAAGTGAAAGAAATTCCAGAAATTGTATATAATAATCCACGTTTTTGGAGAAGGGAAAGAAATTCAAGAAAATGCATATGATAGTCCACGTTTTTTGAGAATGGAAAGAAATTCCGAAAATTGCATATGATGACCACGATTTTGGAGAAGGGAAAGAAATTTCAGAAATTCCATATGATAGTCCAGGTTTTTGGAGAAGGGAAAGAAATTATAGAAATTGCTTATGATAGTCGACATTTTTGGAGAAGGGACAGAAATTCCAAAAATTGCATATGATAGTCCATTTTTTTTTAAAGAAATTTCAATAATTGCCTATGGTAGTCCATGTTTTTGGAGATGGGAAAGAAATTACCAAAATCGCATATGATAGTCCATGTTATTTGAGAAGGTAAAGAAATTTTAGAAATTGCATATGATTGTCCATGTTTTTCGAGAAGGGAAAGAAATTCTAGAAATTGTATATAATAGTCCACGTTTTTGGAGAAGGGAAAGAAATTCAAGAAAATGCATATGATAGTCCACGTTTTTTGAGAATGGAAAGAAATTCCGAAAATTGCATATGATGACCACGATTTTGGAGAAGGGAAAGAAATTTCAGAAATTCCATATGATAGTCCAGGTTTTTGGAGAAGGGAAAGAAATTATAGAAATTGCTTATGATAGTCGACATTTTTGGAGAAGGGACAGAAATTCCAAAAATTGCATATGATAGTCCATTTTTTTTGAAAGAAATTCCAATAATTGCCTATGGTAGTCCATGTTTTTGGAGATGGGAAAGAAATTACAAAAATTGCATATGATAGTCCATGTTTTTGGAGAAGGTAAAGAAATTTTAGAAATTGCATATGATTGTCCATGTTTTTCGAGAAGGGAAAGAAATTCCAGAAATTGTATATAATAGTCCACGTTTTTGGAGAAGGGAAAGAAATTCAAGAAAATGCATATGATAGTCCACGTTTTTTGAGAAAGGAAAGAAATTCCGAAAATTGCATATGATGACCACGATTTTGGAGAAGGGAAAGAAATTTCAGAAATTCCATATGATAGTCCAGGTTTTTGGAGAAGGGAAAGAAATTATAGAAATTGCTTATGATAGTCGACATTTTTGGAAAAGGGACAGAAATTCCAAAAATTGCATATGATAGTCCATTTTTTTTTAAAGAAATTTCAATAATTGCCTATGGTAGTCCATGTTTTTGGAGAAGGGAAAGAAATTACCAAAATCGCATATGATAGTCCATGTTATTTGAGAAGGTAAAGAAATTTTAGAAATTGCATATGATTGTCCATGTTTTTCGAGAAGGGAAAGAAATTCTAGAAATTGTATATAATAGTCCACGTTTTTGGAGAAGGGAAAGAAATTCAAGAAAATGCATATGATAGTCCACGTTTTTTGAGAAAGGAAAGAAATTCCGAAAATTGCATATGATGACCACGATTTTGGAGAAGGGAAAGAAATTTCAGAAATTCCATATGATAGTCCAGGTTTTTGGAGAAGGGAAAGAAATTTTAGAAATTGCTTATGATAGTCCACATTTTTGGACAAGGGAAAGAAATTCCAAAAATTGCATATGATAGTCCATTTTTTTTGAAAGAAATTCCAATAATTGCCTATGGTAGTCCATGTTTTTGGAGATGGGAAAGAAATTACAAAAATTGCATATGATAGTCCATGTTTTTGGAGAAGGTAAAGAAATTTTAGAAATTGCATATGATTGTCCATGTTTTTCGAGAAGTGAAAGAAATTCCAGAAATTGTATATAATAATCCACGTTTTTGGAGAAGGGAAAGAAATTCAAGAAAATGCATATGATAGTCCACGTTTTTTGAGAAAGGAAAGAAATTCCGAAAATTGCATATGATGACCTCGATTTTGGAGAAGGGAAAGAAATTTCAGAAATTCCATATGATAGTCCAGGTTTTTGGAGAAGGGAAAGAAATTATAGAAATTGCTTATGATAGTCGACATTTTTGGAAAAGGGACAGAAATTCCAAAAATTGCATATGATAGTCCATTTTTTTTTAAAGAAATTTCAATAATTGCCTATGGTAGTCCATGTTTTTGGAGAAGGGAAAGAAATTACCAAAATCGCATATGATAGTCCATGTTATTTGAGAAGGTAAAGAAATTTTAGAAATTGCATATGATTGTCCATGTTTTTCGAGAAGGGAAAGAAATTCTAGAAATTGTATATAATAGTCCACGTTTTTGGAGAAGGGAAAGAAAATCAAGAAAATGCATATGATAGTCCACGTTTTTTGAGAAAGGAAAGAAATTCCGAAAATTGCATATGATGACCACGATTTTGGAGAAGGGAAAGAAATTTCAGAAATTCCATATGATAGTCCAGGTTTTTGGAGAAGGGAAAGAAATTTTAGAAATTGCTTATGATAGTCCACATTTTTGGACAAGGGAAAGAAATTCCAAAAATTGCATATGATAGTCCATTTTTTTTGAAAGAAATTCCAATAATTGCCTATGGTAGTCCATGTTTTTGGAGATGGGAAAGAAATTACAAAAATTGCATATGATAGTCCATGTTTTTGGAGAAGGTAAAGAAATTTTAGAAATTGCATATGATTGTCCATGTTTTTCGAGAAGTGAAAGAAATTCCAGAAATTGTATATAATAATCCACGTTTTTGGAGAAGGGAAAGAAATTCAAGAAAATGCATATGATAGTCCACGTTTTTTGAGAAAGGAAAGAAATTCCGAAAATTGCATATGATGACCTCGATTTTGGAGAAGGGAAAGAAATTTCAGAAATTCCATATGATAGTCCAGGTTTTTGGAGAAGGGAAAGAAATTATAGAAATTGCTTATGATAGTCGACATTTTTGGAAAAGGGACAGAAATTCCAAAAATTGCATATGATAGTCCATTTTTTTTTAAAGAAATTTCAATAATTGCCTATGGTAGTCCATGTTTTTGGAGAAGGGAAAGAAATTACCAAAATCGCATATGATAGTCCATGTTATTTGAGAAGGTAAAGAAATTTTAGAAATTGCATATGATTGTCCATGTTTTTCGAGAAGGGAAAGAAATTCTAGAAATTGTATATAATAGTCCACGTTTTGGGAGAAGGGAAAGAAATTCAAGAAAATGCATATGATAGTCCACGTTTTTTGAGAAAGGAAAGAAATTCCGAAAATTGCATATGATGACCACGATTTTGGAGAAGGGAAAGAAATTTCAGAAATTCCATATGATAGTCCAGGTTTTTGGAGAAGGGAAAGAAATTTTAGAAATTGCTTATGATAGTCCACATTTTTGGAGAAGGGAAAGAAATTCCAAAAATTGCATATGATAGTCCTTTTTTTTTGAAAGAAATTCCAATAATTGCCTATGGCAGTCCATGTTTTTGGAGATGGGAAAGAAATTACAAAAATTGCATATGATAGTCCATGTTATTTGAGAAGGTAAAGAAATTTTAGAAATTGCATATGATTGTCCATGTTTTTCGAGAAGTGAAAGAAATTCCAGAAATTGTATATAATAGTCCACGTTTTTGGAGAAGGGAAAGAAATTCAAAAAAATGCATATGATAGTCCACGTTTTTTGAGAAAGGAAAGAAATTCCGAAAATTGCATATGATGACCACGATTTTGGAGAAGGGAAAGAAATTTTAGAAATTGCTTATGATAGTCCACATTTTTGGACAAGGGAAAGAAATTCCAAAAATTGCATATGATAGTCCATTTTTTTTGAAAGAAATTCCAATAATTGGCTATGGTAGTCCATGTTTTTGGAGATGGGAAAGAAATTACAAAAATTGCATATGATAGTCCATGTTTTTGGAGAAGGTAAAGAAATTTTAGAAATTGCATATGATTGTCCATGTTTTTCGAGAAGTGAAAGAAATTCCAGAAATTGTATATAATAATCCACGTTTTTGGAGAAGGGAAAGAAATTCAAGAAAATGCATATGATAGTCCACGTTTTTTGAGAAAGGAAAGAAATTCCGAAAATTGCATATGATGACCACGATTTTGGAGAAGGGAAAGAAATTTCAGAAATTCCATATGATAGTCCAGGTTTTTGGAGAAGGGAAAGAAATTATAGAAATTGCTTATGATAGTCGACATTTTTGGAAAAGGGACAGAAATTCCAAAAATTGCATATGATAGTCCATTTTTTTTTAAAGAAATTTCAATAATTGCCTATGGTAGTCCATGTTTTTGGAGAAGGGAAAGAAATTACCAAAATCGCATATGATAGTCCATGTTATTTGAGAAGGTAAAGAAATTTTAGAAATTGCATATGATTGTCCATGTTTTTCGAGAAGGGAAAGAAATTCTAGAAATTGTATATAATAGTCCACGTTTTTGGAGAAGGGAAAGAAATTCAAGAAAATGCATATGATAGTCCACGTTTTTTGAGAAAGGAAAGAAATTCCGAAAATTGCATATGATGACCACGATTTTGGAGAAGGGAAAGAAATTTCAGAAATTCCATATGATAGTCCAGGTTTTTGGAGAAGGGAAAGAAATTTTAGAAATTGCTTATGATAGTCCACATTTTTGGAGAAGGGACAGAAATTCCAAAAATTGCATATGATAGTCCATTTTTTTTTAAATAAATTCCAATAATTGCCTATGGTAGTCCATGTTTTTGGAGATGGGAAAGAAATTACCAAAATCGCATATGATAGTCCATGTTATTTGAGAAGGTAAAGAAATTTTAGAAATTGCATATGATTGTCCATGTTTTTCGAGAAGGGAAAGAAATTCCAGAAATTTTATATAATAGTCCACGTTTTTGGAGAAGGGAAAGAAATTCAAGAAAATGCATATGATAGTCCACGTTTTTTGAAAAGGGAAAGAAATTCCAAAAATTGCATATGATAGTCCATGTTTTGGGAGAAGGGAAAGAAATTTTAGAAATTGCTTATGATAGTCCACGTTTTAGGAGAAGGGAAAGAAATTTCATAAATTGCATATCATAGTCCATGTTTTTGGAAAGAAATCTAGAAATTGCATATAATATTTCACGTTTTTTGAGAACGGAAAGAAATTCCAAAAATTGCATATGATAGTCCACGATTTTGGAGAAGGGAAAGAAATTTCAGAAATTGCATATGATAGTCCATGTTTTTGGAGAAAGGAAAGAAATTCTAGAAATTGCTTATGTAGTCCACGTTTTTGGAGAAGCGAAATAAATTCAAAAAAATGCATATAATAGTCCACGTTTTTTGAGAAGGGAAAGTAATTCGAAAAATTGCATATGATAGTCCTGGTTTTTGGAGAAGGGAAAGAAATTTCAGAAAATGCATATGATAGTCCACGTTTTTGGAGAAAGGAAAGAAATTCTAGAAATTGCATATGTAGTCCACGTTTTTGGTGAGGGGAAAGAAATTCCAGAAATTGCATATGATAGTCCACGTTTTTGGAGAAGGGAAATAAATTTAAAAAAATGCATATAATAGTCTACGTTTTTCGAGAAGGGAAAGAAATTGTATATAATAGTCCACGTTTTTGGAGAAGGGAAAGAAATTCAAGAAAATGCATATGATAGTCCAAGTTTTTTGAGAAAGGAAAGAAATTCCGAAAAATGCATATGATAGTCCACGATTTTGGAGAAGGGAAAGAAATTTCAGAAATTCCATATGATAGTCCAGGTTTTTGGAGAAGGGAAAGAAATTTTAGAAATTGCTTATGATAGTCCACGTTTTAAGAGAAGGGAAAGAAATTTTAGAAATTGCTTATGATAGTCCACGTTTTTGGAGAAGGGAAAGAAATTCAAGAAAATGCATATGATAGTCCACGTTTTTTGAGAAAGGAAAGAAATTCCAAAAACTGCATATGATAGTCCACGATTTTGGAGAAGGGAAAGAAATTTCAGAAATTCCATATGGTAGTCCAGGTTTTTGGAGAAGGGAAAGAAATTTTAGAAATTGCTTATGATAGTCCACGTTTTTGGAGAAGGGAAAGAAATTCCAAAAATTGCATATGATAGTCCTTTTTTTTTTGAAAGAAATTCCAATAATTGCCTATGGTAGTCCATGTTTTTGGAGATGGGAAAGAAATTACAAAAATTGCATATGATAGTCCATGTTATTTGAGAAGCTAAAGAAATTTTAGAAATTGCATATGATTGTCCATGTTTTCGAGAAGTGAAAGAAATTCCAGAAATTGTATATAATAGTCCACGTTTTTGGAGAAGGGAAAGAAATTCAAGAAAATGCATATGATAGTCCACGTTTTTTGAGAAAGGAAAGAAATTCCGAAAATTGCATATGATGACCATGATTTTGGAGAAGGGAAAGAAATTTCAGAAATTCCATATGATAGTCCAGGTTTTTGGAGAAGGGAAAGAAATTATAGAAATTGCTTATGATAGTCCACGTTTTTGGAGAAGGGACAGAAATTCCAAAAATTGCATATGATAGTCCACGTTTTTGGAGAAGGGAAAGAAATTCAAGAAAATGCATATGATAGTCCACGTTTTTTGAAAAGGGAAAGAAATTCCAAAAATTGCATATGATAGTCCATGTTTTGGGAGAAGGGAAAGAAATTTTAGAAATTGCTTATGATAGTCCACGTTTTAGGAGAAGGGAAAGAAATTTCATAAATTGCATATCATAGTCCATGTTTTTGGAAAGAAATCTAGAAGTTGCATATAATATTTCACGTTTTTTGAGAACGGAAAGAAATTCCAAAAATTGCATATGATAGTCCACGATTTTGGAGAAGGGAAAGAAATTTCAGTAATTGCATATGATAGTCCACGTTTTTGGAGAAAGGAAAGAAATTCTAGAAATTGCTTATGTAGTCCACGTTTTTGGAGAAGCGAAATAAATTCAAAAAAATGCATATAATAGTCCACGTTTTTTGAGAAGGGAAAGAAATTCGAAAAATTGCATATGATAGTCCTGGTTTTTGGAGAAGGGAAAGAAATTTCAGAAAATGCATATGATAGTCCACGTTTTTGGAGAAAGGAAAGAAATTCTAGAAATTGCATATGTAGTCCACGTTTTTGGTGAGGGGAAAGAAATTCCAGAAATTGCATATGATAGTCCACGTTTTTGGAGAAGGGAAATAAATTTAAAAAAATGCATATAATAGTCTACGTTTTTCGAGAAGGGAAAGAAATTGTATATAATAGTCCACGTTTTTGGAGAAGGGAAAGAAATTCAAGAAAATGCATATGATAGTCCAAGTTTTTTGAGAAAGGAAAGAAATTCCGAAAAATGCATATGATAGTCCACGATTTTGGAGAAGGGAAAGAAATTTCAGAAATTCCATATGATAGTCCAGGTTTTTGGAGAAGGGAAAGAAATTTTAGAAATTGCTTATGATAGTCCACGTTTTAAGAGAAGGGAAAGAAATTTTAGAAATTGCTTATGATAGTCCACGTTTTTGGAGAAGGGAAAGAAATTCAAGAAAATGCATATGATAGTCCACGTTTTTTGAGAAAGGAAAGAAATTCCAAAAACTGCATATGATAGTCCACGATTTTGGAGAAGGGAAAGAAATTTCAGAAATTCCATATGGTAGTCCAGGTTTTTGGAGAAGGGAAAGAAATTTTAGAAATTGCTTATGATAGTCCACGTTTTTGGAGAAGGGAAAGAAATTCCAAAAATTCCATATGATAGTCCTTTTTTTTTTGAAAGAAATTCCAATAATTGCCTATGGTAGTCCATGTTTTTGGAGATGGGAAAGAAATTACAAAAATTGCATATGATTGTCCATGTTATTTGAGAAGCTAAAGAAATTTTAGAAATTGCATATGATTGTCCATGTTTTCGAGAAGTGAAAGAAATTCCAGAAATTGTATATAATAGTCCACGTTTTTGGAGAAGGGAAAGAAATTCAAGAAAATGCATATGATAGTCCACGTTTTTTGAGAAAGGAAAGAAATTCCGAAAATTGCATATGATGACCATGATTTTGGAGAAGGGAAAGAAATTTTAGAAATTCCATATGATAGTCCAGGTTTTTGGAGAAGGGAAAGAAATTATAGAAATTGCTTATGATAGTCCACGTTTTTGGAGAAGGGACAGAAATTCCAAAAATTGCATATGATAGTCCACGTTTTTGGAGAAGGGAAAGAAATTCAAGAAAATGCATATGATAGTCCACGTTTTTTGAGAAAGGAAAGAAATTCCAAAAACTGCATATGATAGTCCACGATTTTGGAGAAGGGAAAGAAATTTCAGAAATTCCATATGATAGTCCAGGTTTTTGGAGAAGGGAAAGAAATTTTAGAAATTGCTTATGATAGTCCACGTTTTTGGAGAAGGGAAAGAAATTCCAAAAATTGCATATGATAGTCCTTTTTTTTTTGAAAGAAATTCCAATAATTGCCTATGGTAGTCCATGCTTTTGGAGTTGGGAAAGAAATTACAAAAATTGCATATGATAGTCCATGTTATTTGAGAAGGGAGAGAAATTTTAGAAATTGCATATGATTGTCCATGTTTTTCGAGAAGTGAAAGAAATTCCATAAATTGTATATAATAGTCCACGTTTTTGGAGAAGGGAAAGAAGTTCAAGAAAATGCATATGATAGTCCACGTTTTTTGAGAAAGGAAAGAAATTCCGAAAATTGCATATGATGACCACGATTTTGGAGAAGGGAAAGAAATTTCAGAAATTCCATATGATAGTCCATGTTTTTGGAGAAGGGAAAGAAATTATAGAAATTGCTTATGATAGTCCACGTTTTTGGAGAAGGGACAGAAATTCCAAAAATTGCATATGATAGTCCATTTTTTTTTAAAGAAACTCCAATAATTGCCTATGGTAGTCCAGGTTTTTGGAGATGGGAAAGAAATTACCAAAATCGCATATGATAGTCCATGTTATTTGAGAAGGTAAAAAAATTTAAGAAATTGCATATGATTGTCCATGTTTTTCGAGAAGGGAAAGAAATTCCAGAAATTTTATATAATAGTCCACGTTTTTGGAGAAGGGAAAGAAATTCAAGAAAATGCATATGATAGTCCACGTTTTTTGAAAAGGGAAAGAAATTCCAAAAATTGCATATGATAGTCCATGTTTTGGGAGAAGGGAAAGAAATTTTAGAAATTGCTTATGATAGTCCACGTTTTAGGAGAAGGGAAAGAAATTTCATAAATTGCATATCATAGTCCATGTTTTTGGAAAGAAATTCTAGAAATTGCATATAATAGTTCACGTTTTTTGAGAACGGAAAGAAATTCCAAAAATTGCATATGATAGTCCACGATTTTGGAGAAGGGAAAGAAATTTCAGAAATTGCATATGATAGTCCACGTTTTTGGAGAAAGGAAAGAAATTCTAGAAATTGCATATGTAGTCCACGTTTTTGGAGAAGCGAAATAAATTCAAAAAGAATGCATATAATAGTCCACGTTTTTTGAGAAGGGAAAGAAATTCCAAAAATTGCATATGATAGTCCACGTTTTAGGAGAAGGGAAAGAAATTTCAGAAAATGCATATGATAGTCCACGTTTTTGGAGAAAGGAAAGAAATTCTAGAAATTGCATATGTAGTCCACGTTTTTGGAGAGGCGAAATAAATTCCAGAAATTGCATATGATAGTCCACGTTTTTTATGAAGGGAAATAAATTTAAAAAAATGCATATAATAGTCTACGTTTTTCGAGAAGGGAAAGAAATTCTAGAAATTGTATATAATAGTCCAAGTTTTTTGAGAAGGGAAAGAAATTCAAGAAAATGCATATGATAGTCCAAGTTTTTTGAGAAAGGAAAGAAATTCCGAAAAATGCATATGATAGTCCACGATTTTGGAGAAGGGAAAGAAATTTCAGAAATTCCATATGATAGTCTAGGTTTTTGGAGAAGGGAAAGAAATTTTAGAAATTGCTTATGATAGTCCACGTTTTAAGAGAAGGGAAAGAAATTTTAGAAATTGCTTATGATAGTCCACGTTTTTGGAAAAGGGAAAGAAATTCAAGAAAATGCATATGATAGTCCACGTTTTTTGAGAAAGGAAAGAAATTCCAAAAAGTGCATATGATAGTCCACGATTTTGGAAAAGGGAAAGAAATTTCAGAAATTCCATATGATAGTCCAGGTTTTTGAAGAAGGGAAAGAAATTTTAGAAATTGCTTATGATAGTCCAGGTTTTTGGAGAAGGGAAAGAAATTCCAAAAATTGCATATGATAGTCCTTTTTTTTTGAAAGAAATTCCAATAATTGCCTATGGTAGTCCATGTTTTTGGAGATGGGAAAGAAATTACAAAAATTGCATATGATAGTCCATGTTATTTGAGAAGGTAAAGAAATTTTAGAAATTGCATATGATTGTCCATGTTTTCGAGAAGTGAAAGAAATTCCAGAAATTGTATATAATAGTCCACGTTTTTGGAGAAGGGAAAGAAATTCAAGAAAATGCATATGATAGTCCACGTTTTTTGAGAAAGGAAAGAAATTCCGAAAATTGCATATGATGACCACGATTTTGGAGAAGGGAAAGAAATTTCAGAAATTCCATATGATAGTCCAGGTTTTTGGAGAAGGGAAAGAAATTATAGAAATTGCTTATGATAGTCCACGTTTTTGGAGAAGGGACAGAAAATCCAAAAATTGCATATGATAGTCCACGTTTTTGGAGAAGGGAAAGAAATTCAAGAAAATGCATATGATAGTCCATGTTTTTTGAGAAAGGAAAGAAATTCCAAAAACTGCATATGATAGTCCACGATTTTGGAGAAGGGAAAGAAATTTCAGAAATTCCATATGATAGTCCAGGTTTTTGGAGAAGGGAAAGAAATTTTAGAAATTGCTTATGATAGTCCACGTTTTTGGAGAAGGGAAAGAAATTCCAAAAATTGCATATGATAGTCCTTTTTTTTTTTAAAGAAATTCCAATAATTGCCTATGGTAGTCCATGTTTTTGGAGATGGGAAAGAAATTACAAAAATTGCATATGATAGTCCATGTTATTTGAGAAGGTAAAGAAATTTTAGAAATTGCATATGATTGTCCATGTTTTTCGAGAAGTGAAAGAAATTCCATAAATTGTATATAATAGTCCACATTTTTGGAGAAGGGAAAGAAATTCAAGAAAATGCATATGATAGTCCACGTTTTTTGAGAAAGGAAAGAAATTCCGAAAATTGCATATGATCACCACGATTTTGGAGAAGGGAAAGAAATTTCAGAAATTCCGTATGATAGTCCATGTTTTTGGAGAAGGGAAAGAAATTATAGAAATTGCTTATGATAGTCCACGTTTTTGGAGAAGGGACAGAAATTCCAAAAATTGCATATGATAGTCCATTTTTTTTTTGAAAGAAACTCCAATAATAGCCTATGGTAGTCCATGTTTTTGGAGATGGGAAAGAAATTACCAAAATCGCATATGATAGTCCATGTTATTTGAGAAGGTAAAGAATATTTAGAAATTGCATACGATTGTCCATGTTTTTCGAGAAGGGAAAGAAATTCCAGAAATTTTATATAATAGTCCACGTTTTAGGAGAAGGGAAAGAAATTCAAGAAAATGCATATGATTGTCCACGTTTTTTGAAAAGGGAAAGAAATTCCAAAAATTGCATATGATAGTCCATGTTTTGGGAGAAGGGAAAGAAATTTTAGAAATTGCTTATGATAGTCCACGTTTTAGGAGAAGGGAAAGAAATTCCATAAATTGCATATCATAGTCCATGTTTTTTGGAAAGAAATTCCAGAAATTGCATATAATAGTTCACATTTTTTGAGAACGAAAAGAAATTCCAAAAATTGCATATGATAGTCCACGTTTTTGGAGAAAGGAAAGAAATTTCAGAAATTGCAAATGATAGTCCACGTTTTTGGAGAAAGGAAAGAAATTCTAGAAATTACATATGTAGTCCACGTTTTTGGAGAAGCGAAATAAATTCAAAAAAAATGCATATAATAGTCCACGTTTTTTGAGAAGGGAAAGAAATTCCAAAAATTGCATATGATAGTCCACGTTTTTGGAGAAGGGAAAGAAATTTCAGAAAATGCATATGATAGTCCACGTTTTTGGAGAAAGGAAAGAAATTCTAGAAATTGCATATGTAGTCCACGTTTTTGGAGAGGGGAAAGAAATTCCATAAATTGCATATGATAGTCCACGTTTTTGGAGAAGGGAAATAAATTAAAAAAAATGCATATAATAGTCTACGTTTTTTGAGAAGGGAAAGAAATTCAAAAAATTGCATATAATAGTCCATGTTTTTGGAGAGGGGAAAGAAATTCTAGAAATTGCTTATGATATCCATGTTTTCGGAGAGGGAAAGAAATTCTAGATATTGCATATGACAATCCACGTTTTTAGAGAAGTGAAATGAATTCTAGATATTGCATATGGTAGTCCAAGTTTTTGGAGAAGGGAAAGAAATTCCATAAATTGCATATGATAGTCCACATTTTTGGAGAAGTTAAAGATATTTTAGAAATTGCTAATGATAGTCCGCGTTTTTGGAGAAGGGAAAGAAATTCCATAAATTGCATATGATAGTCCACATTTTTGGAGAAGAGAAAGAAATTTTAGAACTTGCTTATGATAGTCCCCATTTTTGGAGAAGGGAAAGAAATTCTAAAAATTGCATATGATAGTCCACGTATTTGGAGAAGGGAAAGAAATTTCAGAAATTGCACATAATAGTCCACGTTTTTGGAGAAGGAAAAGAAATTCTTGAAATTGCATATGATAGTCCATGTTTTTGGAGAAGGGAAAGAAATTCCAGAAATTGCATATGATAGTCCACGTTTTTGGAGAAGGGAAATAAATTCAAGAAATTAAATTCAAGTTAACTATGCAACAACTGAAAAAGAATTACTAGCCATAGTGTATGTATTGGAAAAATTCAGGTCATATTTGATTGGTTCCAAAGTTGTGATTTACACTAATCATTCGACGATTAAGTATTTTCTAACCAAACCGGATTCCAAACAAAGATTAATTCGTTGGATCTTGTTGTTACAAGAATTTGATTTAGAAATCCGGGATAAAAAAGGTTCAGAAAATTTGGTGGCGGATCACTTGTCTCGATTGATTAATGTGGAGATCACAACTAAGGAGGAAGAGGTAAATGAGGAATTTCCGGATGAAAAAATTTTCATGATTCAAGTGGGGCCATGGTTTGCTGATATTGCAAATTATAAGGCAACCGGTTTGATACCGAATGACCTAACGAGTAATCAAAGGAAGAAGTTTTTATCGGATGCAAAATACTATGTTTGGGATGATCCGTATTTGTTTAAGATCGGTGTGGAAAATATTTTGAGAAGGTGTGTTTCGAATGATGAATCAAAGAATATTTTGTGGCATTATCGCAATTCACCTTATGGAGGGCATTATAATGGTTTGCGTACGACAACTAAAGTCCTTCAATCGGGCTTTTGGTGGCCTACATTGTTTAAAGATGCACACCGTTATGTGTCGAATTGTGATAATTGTCAAAGGAGTGGTGGGATTGGTAAACAAGATGAAATTCCCCTCCAAAGTTTCTTGGAGGTAGAGGTTTTTGATTGTTGGGGTATTGATTTCGTTGGACTGTTCCCACCTTCGTTTTCGAATGAGTACTTGTTGGTTGTTGTTGATTATGTTTCAAAATGGGTGGAAGCCATTGCTTCACCTAAAGCCGATGGAAAAATAGTGATAAAGTTTTTGAAAAAGAATATTTTCTCGAGGTTTGGTACACCTAGGGTCTTGGTTAGTGATGGGGGTCTCATTTTTGCAATGCCCCGCTCGAAAAAGTTTTGGAGTAGTACGGAGTGAAGCATAAGGTTGCTACTCCTTACCATCCTCAAAAAATGGTCAAGCTGAGGTGACAAATCGAGAAATCAAAAGAATTGAAAATTCTGGTAAGACAGACTCAGAATGTCATACACAATGTCATGACACCTTTTCTGTCATCAGCTTAGCTGAGGCAGTACATACATATCCCCCAATTTTTGATTACTTCTATCATGCAGAAGTCTATGAGAGCTGGGATCATATCAGTTCCGTTAACACAAACAAATCTACTTTGCAGAGGTTCTGTGATAGCACATTCATTAAACTAAACACTGATGTCATACACAATGTTATGACATCCAAACTGAACAAACAAATAAACAATGCAGAAACATAAACAACACAGAGAATTGTTCACCCAGTTCGGTTCTAACTAACCTACTCTGGGGGCTACCAAGCCAGGGATGAAGTTCACTATCAGTAGTATCAATTCAAAGTTAAACTCTCCGTTTACCCCTCCTCACTTAATCACTACCCAATGACCCCTCTACCTGGGTCCTCCCTAGATATGGAATATCCCCATTCCACTCCCAATCACCGCAGTGATGTTGTACAAGTTTCCCGTTCCATGGTACTGTACCAACAGCCTTTCACATACACTCTACATTATGCATTCAAAGAGAAGATACACTTCCAATACACACTTTGATCTTGCTTCACAGCTTTGATCAAACGACACAACTGCACTCATTGCTTCATAGCTTCTGAGTGAGTACAAACACCATACACAAACTACACTCATTGCTTAACAGCTTCTGAGTGAGTGCACACACCTCTTGCCTACGGGCTTCGAGGAACAAATCAGTGACCATCCCACAATCTGGGTGGTTCACATACACGGCTAACCCTAGAGACTACATCTTCCTAGCTCTGGCTATTAGCCTTTTCAAATTAGGTTACAAAGGTTTCTAATTATAACCTGATCCAAGTTGAACTTGGGCTTAAAATCGCAGCACTCCTTGCTGTTACAAATCAGGAGATTTCTTCTGCTACAATTAAGGTCATTAATCATAAGTTTCCTAATTTATCTCCTAAATTAGAAACCGTTGAATCTTCAATCTTCAGATTTGATTCTTCAATATTCTGACTTGATTCTTTGACCTTTAAATCTGCGCCACATAGGATTACATAATATTCACATAGAATATTCTGTATCTGTTACAAATCAAACTGAATCTTCCTTCCTCAGTTCTGCAGGCGCTATGTCATGGTTGAAGTCATGACATTCCATATAACATCTTGCTTCAATACCTGTTTTGTTCTTTTTATAATTGCAAGACTTATATAATATTACATTCAGCTGCTACTATGTTTTAGCCAAGCATGGATGCGAATAAGACAATACTACAGAGCAGAGCATCAACAATCTTCCCCTTTGGCTTATTTTGGCTAAAACTTAAACATATATTAAAATTACAATTTATTCAAAGATCAAGAGCAAGAGCAGCTGCTTCAACTTTCAAGACATCAGGAAGAACAGTTTTTTACATTCTCAGAATTGGGTCTTCTGTTCTTCACTGCAACCACATCATAACATCTTCAGTCCGCTTCTGTCTTCAAATATGCCTTTGTTTCTTTTGACAGTAGCAACATCAGCATGTTATGTACCATCTCTCCCCCTTTTTAGCCATAATATGACAAAGAACGATCTGACGTCATAATATGCAATGGAAAAACCTGTAGCTCCCCCTGCACATGAGGAAGAAGATACTCTCATTATCACAAAGAAATAGCAGAAGTATTATTACAAAGAATATGAATATTACTCTCCAGATCCTTTTAGATTTAAGCGTGGAATCTGTTGAAACTCCTTTTTTTGTAATAGTGCCAAGTGGCACACTTGTTGTGCCTGTGCCGAGCGGCACACATGCAGTGCCAAGGGGCACTCCTCCATTTTGGCACCTGGGCTGCTGCGTAAATGGGCTTATTCGTTTCTCTTGATTTTTGCTTCATTTCTCCTCCATTTTTACTCTTTCTACCAAGCAGATATCATATTTATTTGAAAACCTGAAATACTACAAAATGCCATAATAATACCAATATAAAACATAATTATAATAAAATAACGAAATGATTTATTTTATAATCAAGCCAAATATGCAGTATATTTTCGTGTTATCAGATTATTCGGTTAAATCTTATAATGGATGATCTTTGACATGAGACGTGGAAGATCCTCTTATTAAATCTTCTAGTAGATGATCATCAAATAAAAAATAGTTAGTATTTACCACTTAATCAAGGTCACACCTGATCTTTAGCTATCCAATAAATGTTTCTTAGATTAAACCTTCTATAAGTGAGTCTGTTAGTGTTTTGATCCTATAGCTGACCCAAAACATTTATGAAATTAAATACTTTAGATTTTGTCTTGGCTAAGTTTAATTAATAAGTATATAGTCAAAAGTCAAAAAGTCAACTGCGATCGGGAGGGGGATGGAACCACTTGATGCCAGAACTCGCCCCCGAACCGGACTAAACCGGTGGTATAAAGCCAAAAAAAAAGTCGTTAAAATATACTTAAGAATTAGGAATCTTAGCTGGACATAATTGAAAGGGAAAATTTCTTCACCCACCTCCTAACCTTCTTGGCCACCTCTGGTGAATTTACCACAATACCCCTATTTTCGGAAGTTCATTTCCGAAAATGTACTTTTTTTGAAAAAAAAGGTGTTTTCGGAAATGTATCTTCGAAAAAGTGTTTTTTTAATATAAAATATTGATTTCGGAGATGCATCTCCGAAATAAAGTTATTTTTCAGAAAATGTGGTGTTCTCGGAAGTTCATCTCCGAATTCACCCCCCTTGGAGGAATTCGGAAATGCACTTCCGAGAAAAGGTCTGGACAGAAGAAAAATAACAAACAAGAACGATTCGCTTTATTTAATCGGATGAAGACGATGGAGGAGACGCTGCAACAGGTTAGAAAGTCCTGATCCTCTAGAAATCCATACCACATTGTAACTTACCAACATAATAAACAACAACAAAAAACTTATGAGCAAACTATACTTACATCATAGTGGTGTAGATCCTTATCAGCCACTCGCAACTGAAAATGATTAGCACGAACTTGAATTTTCCTTCCCAATTGACCGTAACCAGGTCGGTTATGGAACCTAACCGCCTTCTGAAACGACGGAGCCGACTCTCCTTCCCAATTGACCGTAACCAGGTCGGTTAGGGAACCTAACCGCCTTCTGAGACGACGGAGCCGACTCTAGAGTAGCCTTCTGTTTAACTTCGGCAGTCAGGCTCTCGATGGAGATCAGAGCCGGACTCAAGGAAGCAACCGGCGCTGCGACAGATGGAACAAACGGCGCTGAAACAGATGGACGAACAACCTGAGCTGCAACAACAGACGGAGGAGAGGTAACCGGGGCCGGAGCATATGACGGAGGAGGTGGATGTCCGGAGGAAGAAGAACCCGAGGTACGTCCACCGCAAGAGCCACGGCCACCACCACCACGGCCTGATCCTGCAGCATTGACGGATGATTGTTGAGAATGTGCAGGAGATGGTTGACTCCGGCGATTTTCGGGATGATTTCCTCCACCGCGGCGAGACATTGTGATGAAAGCAGTAACAAGAGATAGAAAACGTTAAAGCAAAGAAGAAGACTTAGGATCGAAAATGATTTGGGATATTTTGAAAGAAAAATGGGTGAGAAGCTTTTAAATAGGAAAGTGTTTAAAAGTTAACCGTCTGAGAGTGGTGGGGAGAAGGAAAAGGGAACTTCGAAATTTCAAAAGGTTTTTTTATTCTTTTAATAAAAATACGTACTACGTACTGTAAGTAACAAAATGGAATTAGTGCGTGGCTGTGGAGCTTCCCAATTTTTGTTACATAGGCTTTTAAGTAGGAAAGTGTTACCACATTTCTTAGAAGGTAACCGTCTGAGTCCTGTAATGGTTTTCTTACCTGATTGTAAAAAATAAATGAATTTTGATGCATTTCCGAAATGCATCTCCGAAATCTATAAAAATCTACAAAAAAAAAACTTCGGAGATGAATCTCCGAAGCAGGGGTAAGTTGGGAATTTCGCTGGGGGTGACCCCCATAGGGAGGTGGGTAAAGAAATTTTCTTGAAAGGTAGTTGGTCCAACTCAAAAATTTAGGTAAGGTCACCTCCTTTGTAAAATGCTTTAAGAACAACAAATATTTATAATATTTTAATAAATAATTAAATGTGTCAAATGAGATGAAATCATGTGATTGATTGGAGGTACACTACCCAACTTTTTGTGATGGATAGAGAAGTTGTCCCCTAGGTTTGCCTTTGGCTGCTACTAAAGTATTGAAGTCTTTGTAATTGGCCCCTACCAAAACAAACTTATCGTTTCTGTTGCCAGCCGTGTCAAGTAGGTATAGCACCCAATGGTAGGCCATAGCATAAAGCAACTATAATTAGTTAAGTGGTCGAATATCTAACTAAAACAAACAAAAGATTTAGTAATAAGTATTAAGAGACTGTAGTTGCGCCGCATAGTTGGTGTACACAAACAAATGGAGTGGACTAGGGTGAGGCGCCGGGAAAGAATTTTTAAACCACGATGGGATGCGGAGGTTACAAGGAAGGATAGGGTTTGGAAGGAGGATGCTCAGGGCAGTGAGAATGCGAGTTGTTCTTTTTTCTTCACGGAGTTCCCAGACAGTCATGGAGCAAAGGAGCTTTACAACATATTCAGAGATTTCGGGGCAGTCGATGAGGTGGTTATTCCTCCAAAGCGTGATGTGAGAGGAAAGCGTTACGGTTTCGTGAGGTTTTTCACGGTGAAGGAACCAGAGAGATTGGCAATAAAACTGGACAACATTTTTATCGATGGAAGAAAGATACATGCAAATCTACCAAAATATTCAAGGGCAGGTGTTAGAAGGGGAAAGGTTGTGGAAGGTGATGGTGGTCAGGGGTTGGAATCGATGGGTGTTGAGGAGAAGACTAGGAGGGAGCAGGGTCAGAATCAAAAAGCTCAATTTTTTGAGAGGAGGATGACAGCTGAGGGAAACCGTTCGTTTGCTCAGGTGGTAGCGAATAAAGGGAAGAAACCAAATTTTGCTCACATGGAGTTCAATGTTGGGGAGGATCAGCTAGCCAGGTTCGAAAAATCTTTCATTGGAGTGGTGGAGAATCCAGGCATGACTTACAATATGCAGGAATATTTCAATATGGAGGGGTACTTTTCTGTTAAGGTTACTCCTATTGGTGCAAACAAATGTCTTTTAGAAGAAAGGGAGGAAGGGGAGTTGGAGTTCTTAGTAAGGGAGGCAAAGGACTGGCTGAGTCAATGGTTTAAGGAAATCAGGAAATGGAGTCCAGAAGAGGTGGATAACGAAAGAGTTACTTGGCTTCGTTGTTACGGCATCCCCTGTCATGTTTGGTGTCCGGAATTCTTTCAGTTCTTGGTGTCTCCGGTGGGAACATACATGTGCTCCGACGACGAAACACATAATCTTGAAAATTTTGATGTTGCCAGGATTATGGTTAGAACAAAATACAATATTGTCCTAAACGAGACCTTCAATATTGGGGTGAACGGTAGTTTCTTCTCGATCAAGATCGTTGAAGACTCTTAAGGTCCGATTAGGATTGTTATGCCAAAAAATACGTCAAAGCCCAGAGTGGAAATGGTGGCGGAATCTTCGATGGGGGCGGAGGAAGGTTATGCTAAGGGGGAGGCGGAGGCTGGTGAATCAGAAGATGTCTTTTTTGAAAAAGGTTCAAAAGTACTTTTGGATGCAAACGTGGAAGAAAAGCGCAGAAAAAGTTGTGAAAAGGTAAATGATGGAAGCAATGTAAACGACAAGTCCACTGGTTTGGTGGCTGGAAAAGTTAAAAGGAAGGAAAGTGGTGCGATTCCCCGTATCCCAGGGTACAATGATTTGTTTGATGGGGAAGGTCAACCATTTAATGTTGGTTTACGTGTCTCGAGCGTAGAAGAAGAACTGTCGCAATCAAAGAGAGACGTGGGTGCAGTGCCTAAGCAAGTGGAGAAGTCCAAGATTGGGAAGAAAAAGAGGAAAAATGTTCTCTCCATCACGTGCAGAGCCAAAAAGGCCACTGAATGAACTTGTTCGGGTGGGCCACAAAAAAAGTCTGTTTTGTTTGGGCCCAATAAAGAGAGTCTTCCTTTGGCCCAATCAAAAAAACAAGTGTCAGCGAGATCTAGTGAGGCCACCGTGTCTTCAATTCCTGTGGGGAGGAATAGGAAATCCCTAATCCCTTCTCTTGCCGCAAATTCAAACTGCTCATTGTCTAATTCGCTCCTGAGAGGTAGAGATAGGGGTGAGAATTCTGTCTCGGTGGCCAACACTGAAGGTGATGTTGCAAGGGAATCGGCAAGCAAAGTGTGGAATGACATAGTTGAGTTGGGAGTGGTGGGTGACGAGGAAGATAGGGTTTATGTTGAAGAAATTAGAGCAATGGAGGCCAGGGATCATAAGGAGAGTCAAGCTCAGTTGGGGGAAAATAATCAAGGGGTTTGATGAATATTGTGACCTACAATATAAGAGGGGGAGGTAATTCGTTAAAAAGAAGAAGAATTCAGGAGTGTTTGAGAAAAGGGGCGGCGGATGTGTGTTTCCTCCAGGAAACAAAAATTCAGGAAATGACAAATGTTATAGCTTGTTCTTTTTGGGGTGGCGGGGATGTGGGGTGGTCGGCAAAGAATTCTCAGGGGTTGTCTGGTGGTATCCTTTTGCTATGGAACAAGGAGGTGGTGGATGTGTGTTTTAGTTTTTCGGGGGAAGGCTTTCTAGGCGTTTGTGCAATGTTCAAAGGCGTGAAATGCTTCTTGGTGAGTATTTATTCTTCATGCCATATTGCGCTGAAGAGGAAGTTATGGGGGGAGTTAATTTCTCTGAGAAACAGATGGGTGGATGGAGAGTGGTGTTTGGGGGGGGGGATTTCAATTCTCTCCGTTGTCAAGCTGAACGCGTTGGTAGAGGATCCTTCTTTAGGTCTCAAGAGGCGTCAGAATTTAATGATTTCATTGAGCTGATGGAGGTGGAAGACTTACCTACTGGTGAAAGAAAATTCACATGGAGTCGGGGGAGCAAGGGCTTTGAGCAGGTTAGACAGGTTCTTGCTTTCAGATGGATTCGTTAGGCTTATATCCGCGGAGTCCCAACAAATTGGCTTGAAGGATATTTCAGATCACAACCCTGTTTGGTTGAGATGCAACAAGACTAATTGGGGCCCTAAGCCGTTTCGGACGCTTAATTGTTGGATGGAACATCCTGAGTTGGTTAGCTTTGTGGCTGCAGAATGGGGTAATATGGTGGTTTCAGGATCAAGCACTTTCGTAATTAAGGAAAAGTTTCGTATTCTGAAAGAAAGGTTACGTTGGTGGAATTCTTCTGTGTTTGGCTGGGTTGATTGTGGGATCGAAAAAGCTGTTGATACGATTAATGATTGTGATGATCGCTTGGCAGCTTTGGTGAATTCTCAGGGTTCTCAAGGTGGAAACGAAAGGGTGGAGGCAGCTAGGGACTTCTGGAACTTGTTACAGCGCCGTGAGAGTATCATTAGGCAAAAGTCAAGGGTGAGGTGGATTAAGGAGGGTGATTTCAATACTAAATTCTTCCATAATTCTCTTAAAATTAGAAGAGGGAGGAACTCTATGGTTGGCATCAATACTAGTGGGGGCAGAATTGAAGAGGTCAATGGCGTGAAGAGAGCGGTTAGAGGTTTTTTTGCTGATAAATTTATGGAAACAGGTTTGTCTCGGCCTCGTTTGGATGGCTTGGTTTTTCCGCTGTTATCATCTTGGGATTCTCAGCAATTGCAAGCTTCATTCTCTTTGGAGGAAATTAAAGGGGTTGTTTGGGAGTGCGACGGTGATAAATGTCCAGGCCCTGACGGTTTTAACTTCAATTTTCTGAGGAAGTGCTGGGAAATTGTTGAGAAGGATGTTCTTAATTTTGTATCTGAGTTCCATAGCAAGGCAAATTTACCAAAGGCGATATTAGCTTCTTTTATTGCTTTAATCCCTAAGTGTGAGAATCCTCAATGGCTGCATGAATTCCGTCCTATCAGTTTGGTGTCTAGTTTGTATAAGATCCTGGCAAAGCTGTTGGCAAATAGGCTGAAAAAGTGTATTGGGAAGCTTATATCAGGTTATCAGTCGGCATTCGTTCCAGGTAGGCAGATTCAGGATGGCGTGCTAGTGCTGAATGAAGTTATCGATTTGGCAACTAGATCTGGACAAGAGTGTTGTATTCTTAAGGTGGATTTCGCAAAGGCATACGATAACGTGTCATGGGATTTTCTTTTCTACGTCTTGAGGAGGAGTGGATTCGGCGTGAAGTGGATTTCATGGATCAAGGCCTGCATATGTAACTGTTCCATGTCAGTGTTAGTAAATGGTAGCCCGACTTCGGAATTTCCAATGGGTAAAGGTCTCAGGCAGGGAGATCCGTTATCTCCGTTTCTGTTCACACTAGTTGCGGAAGGCCTAGCGAAAATGATGGATAGGGCGATTCTTTTGGGTCATTTTAAAGGTTTCAAAATTGATGAGGTGACTAGTTTTCATCTTCTTCAGTTTGCAGATGACACAGTGGTTATTGGGGATGGTTCGTGGAGTAATATTAGACGTATTAAAGCTGTTCTGCGTGGCTTTGAGCTGGTGTCAGGGCTGTACGTAAACCTAAGCAAAAGTAACCTGTACGGTGTGAATTTGAAGGAAGACTTTTTACAGGAAGCCTCATCGTTTTTGTGTTGTTCCAGGGGCATTGTTCCATTCGATTTCTTAGGAATTCCGGTTGGGGCAAAACATAGATCCAAGGCTGTTTGGGCGCCGGTGATCAAGAAGGTGAAAGCTAGGTTGTGCTTATGGAAGAGCAAATTTTTGTCGGTGGGAGGAAGGGTGACGCTTATCAATTCAGTGTTAAATTCGATTCCCATTTTTTTCTTATCCTTCTTCAAAATTCCCAAGGATGTGTTGAAGGAACTTATTCGTATCCAGAGAGAATTCTTGTGGGGTGGTGGGGTGGACAAGGTGGGTGTAGCGTGGGTCGGTTGGGATGTAATTTGTAGAAGCAAAAAAGAGGGCGGGTTAGGTGTGAGGTGTTTGTTGAAGGCAAACGAGTCGTTGTTATGTAAATGGAAATGGCGGTTTTTAGTGGAGGAGGAGGTTATATGGCGGAAATTGTTGGTTCATAGATACGGTGCTTTGGAATTGTGTGTTTTTAGGGGGGCGAGCTTGTCGAACATTAAAAAGTCTTCTTTGTGGTGGCGTGACGTGATGTCCATTGGACATGTTATATCAACCAATGCGAATTGGTTTTTGGATTCAATTTTTTGCAGGATTGGCTGTGGATCAAGGGTGCTGTTTTGGAGAACTAGATGGATTGGCGGACAACCTTTGAGCATAACTTACCCTCATCTTTACGAACTGGCCACGGATAAAGAAGCTCTGGTTAGTGATATGGGTTGCTTGGTGAACTCAGTGTGGGTGTGGTATGTTTCAGAATCCATGGCAAATTTGATTGGAGAGGCAACGGAGCAGTTAGCAGAGTTAAAAGAGATTTTGTGCACCGTCACGATCAGACCAGATGCAAAGGATTCTTTCGTGTGGTTCCATCAAGGGGAAGCGTCGTACTCGGTTAGTGGGGGATACTCGGTGGTAGGAAGCTATAATCATAGTCCGTCGTCAAATGCTGTGGATCTATTGGCACTAAAACAAATCTGGAATACGCAAGTCCCGTCGAAAATTCAAGTGTTTGGATGGAGATGTATCAAATACAGAATTGCTACAAGGGAACAATTGTTAAAAAGGGGTATTCTGATAAATTCTGATTCAAATGTGTGTCCGCTTTGTAATAGGCTTGGTGAGTCGTTGCTTCATTTGTTGGTTCAGTGCCCTTTCGCTGTGGAGGTGTGGAAGTTAGTAAGTACGTGGATAGGTCTATCTGTGCAGCATTCTGATTCCTTGGCAGCTCATTTATTTTCTTTCTCTGAATCCATTGGCAGCAGAATTCCAATGAAAAAGAGGCTGTTAATTTGGTTGGTTTGTTGTTGGTCTTTATGGTGTAAGCGAAATGCGGTGATTTTTAAGAATGAGGAAGTGGTAGTGGCAGATGTGTTTGAGAAATTAAGATTATTGTCATGGCAGTGGCTGTTTATAGGGAGTAATTGTAGTGGTCCTGTTAGTTTTTATTTCTGGTGCCATACTCTGCTGGATTCGATGATAGCTTAGAGTTTGTATTGTCGAGGAAGCGAGTATTTCTTGTACTCTGATTTTTGTGTTGTTTGAATGAAATTTCTACTCCATTGCTTATAAAAAAAAAAAACTAAAACAAACATAGTTTATACAAACTTTATTGGTTCAAATTTCCATGTCACAACTATATATTATATATACATCAATAAAAAGATAAGTCATATCATAAACAAAATAAAAAGATAAGACTAGAGGGAAAAAACTACATGTAGTGTATACAAATAATTCAAGGTATCTATGATTACATCATATTATATATTAATAATAACTTGGAAGGTTCAATTGATCCTTCAAATAATTTCTGAAAAATCCTAATTAATCTAAACTAGACACTACACTGCAGAAACAAATCAAACTGGTTCTTCAATTTCTACTAAATGAGCTCATATTTGAAGAATAAAATGAAGTAAAAGGTGTTGATCTTCCACTTTGTTGCATACATTCAATAGAGAAGATTGAAAAGATTCATGACCAAGTGGCACAGGTGATAGAGAGTATTTAGTTATATTTTAATATTTTTAGTTTAATTAGAATTATTAATTTAAGGTTTTATATTAGTTGGTATTTTAGTAAATGGGCATTTTTAGTTATTGGCCCATTAGTTACATTATATATGTAGTGTCATTGACACATTACAAATCAATGAATGAAATCAAGTTTAATTTTATCTTTTATTTTAAGTCCCTTTTATTGTTCTTCCCTTTTCCTAGTTTAAACCTTAGTTTAGAACCTTAATAGGAATTGCTTCCTATCAACAGGTCTATCAGGCAAATTAGGAATATCAATATCACCTTCCAACATCTTAAGTGCTTCTGCTATAGTTGGCCTCAATGCAACCATTGCATGAGCACAAAGAATTCCAACAAGCACAAACCTTTCCATGATTTTTCTCTGGCCCTTCATCTCTAATTGATTGATCAAATATTTTTCCGGATTTCGCTAGTGACCAAGCCCAATCAGTTATCAAAACAACAGGTGAATTCATTGTATCAAGCACTTTTCTACCACTCATTACCTCAAGTATCACTATACCAAAACTATAAACATCACTTTTTTCTGTCAACTGTCCATATAAAGCATACTCAAGTGCTAAATAACCATATGTTCCTGCCACTCTTGTTGTTAGATGAGACTGTCCTTCATTACCTTGTTTCGCCAATCCGAAATCAGCAACTTTCGCTTTCATTTTCGAGTCCAAAAGTATATCCGTCGCCTTAATATCGCGATGAAAAATCGGCGGTTTGATCTCGTAATGCAAAGAAGCTAGCCCTTTAGCTACATCGAGTATAATATTCTTCCTTTGTGGCCAAGTTAGCTTATTAGCACCGTTAACTGATAGCTGATAGCTTAAACTTCCATTCGGCATATAATCATAAACCAAAAACCTTCTCTTACATCTCACACTATGACTTGTAACACAGCAACCTCTTAAAGGAAGAAGATACCTATGCTTAATTTTGCTTATAATCTCAACTTCATAACAAAACTCTTCATCTCCTCTAGTTTCCAAATCAAGAATTTCTTTCACAGCAACCAAAGTTCCATCTGAAAGTGTTCCTTTATACACAACACCATCACCATCTTGACCAATCTTATTCTTCAATGAAAACTTGTTTGTAGCCTTTTCAAGTTCTGATATGTGAAACCATTTAGCTCCTGTGTTAGGCAAAACACTGTCTCTAACACTGTTTTCAACTGACCTGTGATAAAGATTTTCCCTTCTCATCTTATTCCATTTTTTATACATAAGAATCAACACAAAAGCAAGAACAACACCAACAATAGCACCTAATAACCCAAAAACAAGTTTCAGAATTTTTCCATTATTTGATGTCCCTGTTGATGAAAGTGGCATACCAAGTATACAAGCAGCTGCGGCAGTATCTGTAGGACCAAACTGATTCACAATACCAATAGCATATAAAATTGAAAAGTAAAAACACTTAGTTGAATTTTTTGGATCAATATCTGTAAGCTGAGAAATTACTTTAAAACCAGCATCAGTACAAATGCTACAAGTGGTTTCAGATTTCAAATCACCATTACAAGAAGTATCTAAAGGACTCATCATACCAACTTTTTGTTTCCAATCAGTGATGTTTGATATACCTGCACAGCTTGAAGTGTTGGTGACAAACTGAGTTGAGTTTGGGAAACAAGTATGGACTAACGAGGGTTGGATTTTTAAGGATGAAAGTTTGAGTTTGAAATCTTGTAAACATGCTGAGGAAATGTTTTCTTTGAGGTGTTTTGCAAGTCCTATACCAACAAGACTGAGAAGTGATTGACAACAGTGCTGTGTGTCAATAGGGTCTCTGCAGGTTGATGTGTCCCATGGAAAGGTTTCAACATAGCTGAGATCTATAGGACATGATGCAGAAGAAGCAGTAGCTATGAGATCTTTAGAGTTGTTCATTGTTTATTTACTTGGAGAATTTAGTTTGTTAGTATTGCAATTTGTTTCACTTTATCACATTACAAAACCAAAAGAACAATAAACAAACAGAAATCCATTCACCTTAAATTGAAATAGAGCTACTTCAAAATCAATATTACAAAACAGGAAATTGATCCCCTCCATATGTCAAAGACATAATGCCATAATGGGATACATGATAAACAACAACATCATAATTATAAACTAAAAATACAATAATCGTTAAAGCTAAAAATACAAATACAACAACAGCCACAACTCAAACCAAAAGCACCAGATATAATTCTCTGATCATATAATGAGGGAAATCCATCCTCAATGCCATTTTAAACTTCAGTGAAAATGCAGAAAACTTCATAACAAAAGAAGTTTCATGCCTTGATTGTTACGCTGCACAAACACATACCAGATGGCCTTATGTCTGAAGTTTGCCATTCTGATCCCAAAGCTGCATTTAGATCATATAACAGTGTTTGATTAGTACGTTCTTTTTTAACTGGAAATAGTAACAGCTTTCCGTCTAGTATGCCGAATCGAAAGCCAACACTCGAGCTCCCTGTTAATGGGACAGGTACCATTGTCCATGAGTTTTTTTTGGACTGAATATTGCCAGCTTCCGCTGGTTCTTCCACTCAATACAGAATAACTTCTTTTCCAATACTGCATGAGCAGTGACCATAACACAGCCATTCTTAATGTCGCACCAGCTGTGCTTTTCGGGGTTATATATATCGACAGACTTGGAGTTTCCAATAGTAAAGCTTGACCTTCCACCCATGACATAGAGCTTACCTTCTAATCCACAAGCAAAGCAACCCCACCTTGGGCGACGAAGACTCTCTATCAGGATCCATTTATCAGTTTCTGGATCATACATCTCAACACTAGAGAGTCTGTCCCCATTCACTCCATAGCCTCCAGCAATATAAACCAAGCCGTTCACTTCGGCACAAGCGAAGTCATAACGAGCCACATTCATGTTTGATAATCTGCTTCAACTGCAAATGCAATTGATCATTAGAGATCGTCATGTTTCAAAAATTATGTATAGTCCAATAAGTCTATGTTAACTAACTTATATTGGAGAACAAATTTATCAATTATCATACATATAGATAATAAACTCTCAAGATTTCTAGATAGAATGCAGATTAGAGAATATAATTATACCTGTTAAGGTAAGAGTCATATTGGTAAACCTCTGATGAGGCAACAACGGTTCCGTCAACAGCTGAATAACCAGCCATGATAAGAAGCTTTCCATTAACAACCACAACCCCAAACGAAGCCTTTCCTGGACCAGGAATTGGTGGAAGGGATAGACATTTATGATTGAGATTATCTATGACCTCCCAGTGGCTTTCCTTCCCTTCACTATCCATTGTCAAGAAATAGAGCCATTCCTCAAGTAATCCTGCCAATTTTCGCACCATTACAAATTCTTTGCTTCGAATAAACAACCTCCATTTCTTACAGACACCAACCATGGCCGGGAAGCTGGAACGAGGAACAAGTGCAAGACAATGTTTTGCAACATCATCAGGCAGCCCAGGTAGAATAGGGCTATAACTTTCTCCAGAGTTTCACCGGTTAAACTATGATTGCTTTTGCTTCGTGTGTGAGTTGACTTATCTTGGCTGACCAAATCGGTGAAACACATATTTGACTTTATAAATCTCTTTTGTCCAACAATAAAGCCAGGCATTTGCCAAATCAACAACGTAGCACATGACTTTAGATAATTTAGTTGTGAACAATGAACCAAATAACGCGCAAAATGATTTATCGAGAATCCAGAATCGTATAACAAGATAAATTCATAAAATCCTACACCAATTGGGATTCTACAAGACCAAGGCATAAAAGATGTTGCAGAACGAATCACTAGATTGAGACTCAGATGTATCAAGTACAATGAAGAGAGAGCGCAGGAGGGCGGTAGGAAAATCTCAACGCTGGAATCATCACAGAAAAGCGAACGAATGAGGTTTACTCAAAACATCAGCTACAAGGTTTCAACATTGCATAGAATCATGCTGCTTCAGTATTTAAATATACGCTGCAAACTTCAACATCTCTGTCAAAAGAATTTGTTAAGCGTAGTGCAGATGATGGTGTCAGAATCTCTCTTATTAGCCGCATATTTGTTCATGCTCCAAGTGTCAGGTCTTTAATGCAAGGAGGTCCATTACAATCCATCACCGACTCAATAAATGTCACTATTAGTTTCATCCCTATACTTCTCATGATCTTCAAACAAGTCCTCAGGAGGGTCATATATGATCATATCCGGGAAAATCTCTAAAAAGTCGTCTTTTATTTTCTCTCTTAACTCTGGATATGGAATGAGTCCTTTTAATATTACACGAAAAGGCAATGACAGAGGCGGCTCAGGAGATTGTCGCATTTCTTCATATATGTCCATAGCCTCTAAGATCAATCCACTATCTAGATAGGCTCTAATAATGTCTCCAAATGTATGCTGATCAAATAAAACTCCCTCTCTTTTCAAATCTTCCCACACCCTCTTTGATTCATCCACCCTTTTGTTTCTTGCAAGCATCATAAGCATGTCCCTGTAAAAGAACATGTCCGGCCGGTACCATATTTCTTTGCGAATTATATCGTATAACTGAGAAAGGAAAGATTGGTCAATAAACCGCTGATGCGTTTCAATATTTTAGATCAATTAGTTAAAACAATGCAAACACCACAAATTGGATAACATTTCAATAACCTAAAGTCGTTCTTGAAGCGAATCATATGTAGGATTTACTTTACCTGCTGATACTAAGGTTTTCTTCTGAATGGTGATGTTTTATTGATAATTGGAATGAAAACAGTGCTGTTACAATTGATAGACAGGGGTGTCTGAGAGCTTACCCTCTCCCTAATAAACACTAAATTGAAACTGCATAACTGAATATTGATATTTTGCTTCCCCTACTCTATTCCATCAGATACAAACATACAACAAAACAGAAACAGTTACAAACATATACATCTATTGACCTAGGCAGTTTACAAATGCAATTAGGTTGGCCCAACATTATTGTATTTGCATCTCACGGGGAAGAGTGAAATTGATTTTTGTTAATAATCTTTTATATTGGAAAAGTACAAAGCTATCCGTGCTAAATTACCGACCACATTTACAGAACCTAACAGTGTGACAGAACTTAAGTCCATTTCAATGAAAACGTAAGAAACATAATGAATGCAGCATAATCCTATTCAGATTAAGACATGGTAAAGCCACAGCTCTTTATGTCAGTGATTTCACTTTGTAACACAACTAATTAGCCCAAAAAGATTTTCCATTTTTTTCTTCCACATTAAAAGAGTTTTTATTTTTGAGATTTTAACCCACGCTGAAAGTTCCTTAATCTTCTAAGGTAAAAGCATAATTGTCATCAAATCCATCACTTAACCTTCTCACATACCATCACACAACCTACCTAACATTCATTCGGAAACAATAACACAGAAACAAGCCTTATCCCACTAAATGGGGTCGGATACATTGATCAACTTCTGCCATAATGTTCTATTCAAGACCATGCTTCTATCCAAATCGTTAATCACGAGATCTTTCTGAATAACGTCTCTTATAGTATTTCTAGGTGTTGCTCTAGCTCTAGCTGTTTGACTTCTCTCCATCTGATCTACTCTTCTTACCACATAATCGATAGGACTCCTCTCTACATATGCCCAAACCACCTAAGTCTATTTTCCACCATCTTTTCTACTGTAGGTGCTACTCCAACACTCTCTCTATTATATCATTTCTGATCTTATTTTGTCTAATCTTACCATACATCTGTAAACAATAACCTCTGTATAATCAATATAGTATCGAGTCAATCACCAATTTAATCTCGAAATTGTAGGTTGCTGTCAATTTAGTTCCTGAAGTTCCATTTCAAAACACTAATTTGGTCGATAATTCATGAATTCATTGTTCATATGGTTCAACAGTTCAACCCTTTGAACCGCGAATTGACATTGTCTTCAGTTTGGCTATTTGATCACTTCAATCACGGCTTTAACATGATTGAAACATGATCAAGAGTTATAGTTGGTTCCACAATTGGGTTCATAAAACATTGAAATTCAAACACCATTTCAAAATTTTCTTAATTCTATGACCTACTCCCCACAATTTCAAGACTAAATTAGTGATAACAGTATTGAAAATAGTGCAAAATGCATAGAAATTAATCTCAAAATAAAATACTATATAACTAAGAAGAACAGAAAAAATTAGGTTAAACTTCCAAAACGAAAGATAAAAACTTCACCTTCATGGAGAGGAAGACATTATCCTGTCTTTGGAATTCAAAGAGTACAGAGATGAGGTCGGACTTGAGCAAGCGGGAAACATTGGACCGGACAAAGCGGTCTAGACGAACCGGGTCAGGTTGGAGTCTCTTGAGCTCTTTGGTAATGATGAGACCTTCTTTACCCAACTCTTTCTTCCGCCTCCATATGGATAGGCTCGGTTTAGAAGCCGAACCCGAAATGGACCGGGAAGAGTGTTTGACGACGGTGGATATGGAAGTTGAAGAAGCTCTTCGCAGCGCAAGTCGCAGCATTAAGGTGTCAGGTTTTTCTTAGTGTATAGACAGTGACTGCGTGGGTTCTAAAAAAAAAAATCACTATTTTTATCAAGCAATAAGAGACATGCATCACTATAAATTTTATTTTAATTTTAAAACTATCAACATTTTAAAACAAGAATTAAAAATAATTTTTAAAACTATCAACATTTCAAGAGATTAATTTATACATAAAATTTGCAACCTAACATGAAATTCGGGAAAATGATTGAAACCCTAGAAAGAACGAAAACCGATGAGAGCACTGTAAATCTACAAATCCAAATCCAGGAAGAAATAAACTATGTTCATATTAAAATGCACGGGAATTGCAACCTTGAGTTTGTTCATATCAAAAATCATATGAAAACGAAAAACAAAAACAAAAACATGGATTTGAGCTTGAAAGTAAATTAAGATAAGGGGATAATGATTTAGAATAAGAAGAACATGAAAACGAGAGAAAGGGAAATTACAGAGAACATGACATACCGGAAAACGTAGTAGATCGGAGCAGCGTGTTGTTGTTGCTGTTGTTGTTGTTCTAGCTTCGTTTTTTTCGATTTACTTAATTAAATTTTTTAATTAAAGTTGCTTGAATATATTAATATAATTATTATTTTTTGTTTTTTAAAAAAAAAAATTTATTTATAATACTTTGAATGAAAAGATTATGTTATTCGTTGAAAGGATAGAATGAGCAATATGCTTTGGTTCACTCTCAAATCATGTTGATGACACAATTACCCCCACGTCTATAAGGTATTTTCTATGCTCATTCATCAAGAAAGAATTCCTTCGAACAATCAATCTCCAAGAAAAATTTCTCAGAAGTTAATCCTATATTTGCTTCTATTAATCATGGCAAATGTTGGAGGCAACTTCAAGGGGGTCAACGAGAGAACATATTACACTTGGAACACACTTTGTGAGAGACACACCATTTGTCCACCTAAAACCTTAAGGTGATAGGTGAGTGGGTTTTCTCACTTATAAAGTGTTTATTCTTTCATTTTCTAACCAATGTGAGACTTCTTCCTCACACTTGTTCTCAACACTCCCCCTTAATTGTAAGTCTATATAATGCTCCCCCTCATGTGAAAGCTCTTTCTTCCACATTCACTTGTATTTGTTGACTTTCTTCAACTACAAGTAAGTTGGTCCCTTTCTCGAACCAAAGACTCTGATACCACTGTTAGGTCATCAAGATGAGCATATACATTGGGTCAAGAGCGAAACACGGGTGAAAGAGACACCACATATTCACCCAAAATCTTAAGGTGATAGGCGTATGGGTCATCTCACTTATAACGCGAAATTATATCGTTTATTTGACTCGATTCACATGAATTATTTTACCTTTTTATTCAATTATGTTATATTATGTTGCTATTACTATTGAATTTCATGTTTATGCTAACTAAGAGCCTATATGTGAAGAAGAGGAAGAAACAAAGAAAAAATGAGCAATAGAGCAAAAGAAATGGACTGAAATAGCAGAAGTTGCTGAAAACTCATGACAGACGACCATGTCTCCTGCTACAGCAAACATGCCGCTCGCCACAGTACTGTGTCAGTCGGCACAGTTTATGTGTCGGTCGACACAATACTAAAGTTGGTATGCCCCTCGACACACAACTCATGCCGCTCTCCACAATTAATTTCCAAATTCTATTTTACAACTCAGCCACGTATTCCACTCACGCACAGTTATGAAGCTGAATCTTCCGTATTATGATCCATGAAACCACGACCCCCTAGGATATCTCAACGGAAATTACAACAAGGGACTATTATAAAAGCGAGGAAGTTGAGAGAAAAAAACTCTCTCTCGTCCGTTCCACCATTTTTGTTCAGAGTTGATTTTTATTCTTAGTTATGTTTTAGGCATAGATTAGCATATGTAAAAGTGGTAGTTTCTCACAGCGAGGAACTACCACATCATTAGTCTTAGGCCTACCAACTTTGTACTTTTGGATTGTAAAGCTAGCCGGCTTAAATAGAAGCATTTCCAATTCATCTTTATTTCAAGCATGGCACTCTCTTTCGACTTGTTCTTCATAAAATATTCTCCCTGAATCCTTCTTGACATTCTCAATCCAATTCCATTCTTTAAGCTCATCTATGATCACGTATATGTTGATCACGACTTTCTTGTTCACTGGATCAAATCACTTGTATCCTCTAGTCAAATGATATCATATTAGGATCATTTAAGTCGACTTGTCATCAAGTTTTCTTCTTAATTATTCTGGAACATGTATAAGTGCTATAAATCCAAATACCTTCAGATGACTAAAGTTAGGCTACATACCAGACAACCATTCTTCTGGCGTAATTCCTTCTAGCTTCTTCATCAGACATTTGTTCAAAATGTATGTTGTCGTCGACACAACTTCACCCCGAAACTCTTTACATAAATGCTTGTCTTTCAACATACTACTCACCATATTCATGATGGTTAAATTCTTCCTTACTGCAGTTTCATTTTTCCGTGGAGTGTAGGATGGCACCACCTCAAGCACAATCACTTCTTTTTCACATAACATGTCGAAGTCTTTCGACACATTCTCCACTACCACTAGTTCTTAAAATCTTGAGCTTTCGACCATTTTGTCTTTCTACCATGGATTTGAACTTGGCAAATACCTCAATCACTTCATTTTTCTTCTAGACTAGGATATCCACGGTTTTCAACTGAAATCATTTATGAATGTGACAAATTATCTATTACCTCCATTCGAATCAACCTGGATAGGACCACATACATAAGAGTATATGACTTCAAAGATTTCCTTCGACTTGCTTCCTACATCCTCACTGAAGTTATTCTTGTGCTGCTTCACTTGCACACACTTCTCTTGGAATGTCAATCTTTTGTAACGCTTAAACTATATTTCGTCTTTTCAAATCTCTGATGTCATTAAAGTTGAGATGGCCTAGTTGATAATGCCATATCCATTCATCTCTACTAGATGTATTCGCAAGGAATTTATGCTCTATCACATTAAATTTGATCGGGAAGGTTCTATTCTGAGACATTAGAGCCTTCAAGATAAACCTTCCACTTGAGTAAAAAACTTTCATCATCTTGTTTTTAATCAACACTTTGTAGTTATTTTCGACCAATTGCCCAATATTGAGAAAATTGCTCTTCATGTCTTGTATGTACAACACATTGGAAATTTCTGACATTTTTCCATCTTTCCTCGTGATCATAACATCACCAATTCCTTCAGCTACTAGAGTTTTCTCATTTGAAAATTTCATTGTGTTCTTCATTGAGGGCTTTATGTTGACAAACCAATATTTCCTTTTAAACATGTGTGATGAGCATCCATAGGCCAAGTACCATTGGTCATTGTACCTATCTCCATCAGCACCATTTCTTCTTCTTCTTCATGTTTTGTAAACTTTGCATAACTTTCTTGATTCTTATGCTTTTCTAGATAATAACTAGAATAGTGACAATAATTCTGAAAATTGAAACACTGAATGTGAATTTTTTCAAGTTTTTAGACCACCACCTCTTCCTTTACTTGCAGCACAACCTTTTGGTTGTTTTAGTATGAGGGATTTCTCTTATTTGACCAACTTCCTTCTTGTTGATTTCGACTAGTTGGATTTTTGTAGACTCTTCTTCATTTTTTGCCTTTCCAAATTCCTTTTCCTTTATTTTCTTTTGATGGTTGAGCCTGCAAAGCCACATCACTCTTCAATTTTTCTATAACTCTTTCATCCATTTTTTGTTCATGAGATTCAAGTCGACAAATATTGAAGCTCTCCTTTTGTCAATGTCAACAAATATTTCGACTCTTCTATGGCTACCACCATGTGGTCTTACTTTGGAGACAATGACCTCAGGATCTTTGCCACAACTGATCTTGATGTTAATACTTCTCCACATAACTTGATTTGATTCACCAGTTTTGTAACCCTGGTGAAGTAATGAGTTATACTTTCACTTTCTTCCATCTGATGCAATTCATACGTTCTTTTGTGAGTTTGTAACCTCACCTCTTTCACCTTTTCTGCGCCTCCAAAATACTTTTCCAAAATTTCTCATGCTTCTGTTGTGGATTCAACATAACTCAACTTCTCAAAATTATTTGCATAAACACATTGATGAATTACAAAGAGAGCTATATAACTCTTATTCTTCTTCAATTCTCTGTGTTCAGCCTTTTCTTTATCTGTTACGTTTTCTGCAAGCGGTGTTAATCCTTTTTTTCACAAGATCCCAAAGATCTTGATAACAGAAAGCCACGTTCATCTACTTGCACTAATTATCATAGTTCTGACCCGTCAGGATTGGGAGACTCGCTAGAAAATGCTCATTCGGATGATTCTCTAGATACCATATGTTGGAATTAAACCTAAAACTTTGAGTAATTCCTTATCTCTTCACAATTATAATGAAAGAAACAAGAAAAAAAATTGGGAACAAAGGTGAATTAGGGTTTGAAAAAAATTTAAAAGGAGGAAGAAGAATATTTTCTACAAAGTTTCTCTCTTCCCATAAATTGTGAAAAATCTTATTCACTTTGCAAGTGCAAAATTCTATGAATGTAAGTACATACAAAATAGGGATTACTCCCTCTATTTATAGTTTTAGTTTGCTTTGTTCCTAAGCCAAAGCCCAAAACATAAAAGCCCAAAATACCTAATTCTGCTAACACTACAAAATTAGACATAAGTTGAAATACCTGTTGAGGAAACTCCTTCGACATTTCGACACACACTAGGCTAGACTATTTCGACACAACCTTCCTTCTGTCGAGCAACCTGCTTCGAGACAAGGAATTACAATCTCAATAGTGGTATGAATTTTCCGTAGTAGTCATTGCACCCAATTCCTTGGCGTGGAGCTCACTAATTTTTATAATAATTCTCTAATTCCTTAGACCAATTGAAAGTTAAATTAGACGTTCAAAGTATGCTAATTCAAAAGGAACGACTTGTAATTACATATCCCTAGTTAATTACAAATTCGAGTAAATTGCCCTATATTAGATAAGTAGAATAACAGTGAGAAATCCTTGTTTATCTAAATTGATTCGTACACTCGTAAACCACAACAAACATTAAATTCGAGAACAATTTAAATAAGATTATAATAAGAAAAGTACTAAATAAATCTTAAACAGTCATATGATCCAACAGAGTAATAATAAGGTTCATCTCAAAAAGACCTAATCTAGAGAAACATAGCTACTCATTGACAAATTAACAAATATAATGAGTTGATAGTTCTTTATCAAAAAAAATCTATGGAAGAATAGCTCATCGATGACTCTAATGCTCTCCAAATTATCCCCTTGAATATCCCTACTCGTCACTTTTCTCGAGATTTTAGAACTCTCCAAAAAGTAACCAAAAGGTGTCTCATCGTGCCATGATGGGATGCATTGTGGCCTCGATATTTTCAGAAATTAAAAGCTTGTTTTCCTATGTTTTTCTTCAATATTTTCACTAAATCTTTATTTCTTCTGTGTGTTGGATTTTTGCTTATTTCTTCATAGTTTGACTTTACTTTTGCTCTTTATTCTTCCGAATTCATCTGATTTTTTCATAAAAATATCGTAATGACGACTGTCATAAGAAATCGGTTTTTATATATAGAGACAACAATCAAGCTAAAAAGCTCATTAGGATACATAAAAAATTCAAAGCATATTCAATTTTCGGAAAACTAAGTCTTTCTAAAAAAGAATATCCAATCTTAATCAAATTAAATCTTTTCAAAATATGCACATTCGCAAAGAAATAATTCATTCTAAAATTAATCATGCATAATTGGAACATATAAACCTTTTTTCGGGAAACATTTTCAAAAATAGCCCACTAATAAATAACGGAGCCAAAATTTATCTATAAATTTTTAGACATCTTGGCTAATATTTTGCCAATAAAAATAAGTCAGTCCTTATATAATAACAAAATATATCTGGGTGTTATAATTTTTTAGCATATATATAGTACAAACATAAAATCAGGTACTTTGGAGAAAAAATGTTTTACAATCTATATAGTTCTAAAATTGTTTTAGCGTCCTCTCTTTGGGACGGAAATAAGAACTCTAATTCAAATGGTTTTAAATTTTTATTTCTTTGAAATTTTTGTACATGTTGAGGGAGGATATTAGGATTTAGTTTGACCAATTCCATTTCCTAGTTATTGTACCCGATCTTATTATGTTTTGTGACCCTTATTCTAAAAGTGGATTCTTGCTCCAAGTTGGGAGACTTTAGAGCTATTTCTCTATTGGGGTCTATTTGTAAGCTACTCGCCAAAGTTTCTGAATCTAGGCTTTGAACCAACATACTTTTTTGAAAAGGAGACTCTTGGTTGATTGGATTTTGGCCATTACTGAATTAGTTGACCTTGTTAATAGATCTAAGAAATATTTCCTCCTTTTTATGGTGGATTTTTAAAAGGCTTACACTTATGTGAGTTAGAGTATCTTGAATATAAGTTTTGTAGATTTTGGTTGTTATCAAAAGTGGCCCGCTTGATGCATTCCTAATTTTTTTGATAATATAATAATTTTAGTTAATGACAGTATGACCTTAGAGATTGGTATTTTATAATGTGTTTAGTTAATGACAGTATGATCTTAGAGATTGGTATTTTATAATGTGTTGAATTAAGGGGACCCTTTAGCTACCTCCGTTTTCCTTCTTATGGTTGAATGCCTTAGTGGGATGTTCGATATATCCGTCAAATTCAAATTTTTTTGATGGTTCAGAGTTGGATCTTCTGATTTGGTTGTGTCTCATCATCAGTATGTTGATGGTCACCTTATTCTTGTGGAAGCATCGATGAGAAATATTTGGATTACTAAATCTATTTTGAGGTTTAGAATTATCTTCGGGTCTCCGTATTCATTTTTCTAAGAGTTTTCTTATAGGTGTGAATGTCAATCTTGACTTTATTGTTTTAACATAAGAGTTTATTCACTATAGATTAGATAATCTTCCTTTCAATTATATTGGTCTTCTAGTGGGTACTAATATCCACTTTGAATGTTGGGAACCTCTAATTATTCTTATATCTAAATTTGGTTACCTAGAGTCATATGTGTGTGAGTTAGGGGGAGATTTGTTTTGCTAAATTTGGACCTTAATTCTATATAGGTTTTCTATCTTTCTTTTCTTAAGACACTAGGTAAGATACGAAAGTGAATAGTTAAGATACGAAAGTGAGTTTTGGGAATCCAGAGAAGGTGCTTTTGGGGTGAAAGGTGAAGATAATTTTTTTTTTTGGATACATTGGTATTATGTGTACAAAACTAAGTGGTTTAGAGGGCTCGGATTTAGGATCACTACTACAAAACACACAAACAACAACGTCCAAGTCACTACGGTTCATATAGCACCATGGTCACATCTCAGTTCTCAGGCGCTAACATTTATTTTAATTTTTAAATTAAAATTTCTTAGGATATAATAACGGTTGTTAGACTAACCATGGTGATAATAACACACACACACCCAGGCACGAACGCACACACACACACACGAGATGTATCAAGTAGGAGTATTTTTAAAATAGGTTATATGAGGATTAAACGATAATCATTGGATTAGATTTTTGGTTTTGATGAAGTCACATGCAAGCACAAATAATTAATGCTCATCAAGACCAAATATCTAATTAAATGGTTATCATTTAATCCTCTCATCTCTTATTTTAAAAACACTCTTAATTGATACATCATATATATATATATATATATATATATATATATATATATATATATATGAGTCAATAGCAAGACATAAATAAAGATTACTAGCTCGAGGTTTTCTTCAAAGAGCATGACTCGACTACTCTGAAGTATATGCTCTAGTAGCAAGATTGGAGAGTATGACTCCACTACTCTGAAGTATTTGCTCTAGTGGTAGCATTAGCATGCAGTCGAGGTTGGTCGATATTTTATTTAGATGTGAAATCAACATTTCTGAATGGTCCTTTAGACGAAGAGGTCTATGTTATGTAACCTCTAGGATTTGTGATTCAGAAGGAAGCGAGTAAAGTATATAAGTTGTACAAAGTGTTCTATGGCCTCAAGCAGGAACCTAGGGCATGTAACAAGAAGATCGGCACATACTTAATTGAATTGGGATTTGTAAAATGCAAATCTGATTATGGAGTCTATGTTCAGGTTGTAGCTCAAGATATAACAATCATCTACTTATACATTGATGAGTTTCTGGTAATTGGAAATAGCTTGGAGAACGTGTCGAAGTTTAAAGAGCTGATGATGAAGGAATTTGAAATGTCGGATATGGAAAAATTGTCTTAATTTCTAGGCATGGAATTTCAAATGTCGAAGCAATGTATGGTGCTACATCAAAGGAAGTATGTCACAGAGATACTCAAGAGATTTATAATGGATGATTCAAATCCTGCATCCTCACCTGTCAACCCAAATGTGAAGTTGGAAAAGAATGGAGAGGAAGACAAAGTTGATGTAACTTTGTTCAAGCAAATTGTGGGATCTCTAAGGTATATGTGCAACAGTCGACCTGATATAGGTTTCGCAGTCAGATTAGTGAGCAGATACATGAGTTAACCAAGAGTGTCACACATGAAGGCTGCAAAAAGAATTCTAAGATACTTAAAGGATCAATAGAGTATGAAATTCTATTTCGACGAAACTCTAAAGGCAAAGAAGCAACAATTACTTATTTTTCAGATGCTGATTAGAGTGGAGATAAGGAAGATCGAAGAAGCACAACTGAATATTTATTTCAAGTATTTGGTGCCCTAATGCCACGATTGTAACACCCCATGTTTTCCCTTAATTAATTTAAATTGAAATTAAATTATTTATTGGAATTATTTGGCATTTTATTGGATTTATTGGAGAATTATGGAAAATAAGGCTAATGGGCCAGTGTTGCTTTTAGTAGAAGGGGGTGTCAATTGTGAAGCCCATTGCTAATAATAAACTTATTTTCATAAAATAGAAAAAATAAGGAATTGTGGGAAGAGAACCAAAAAGGCGAAGAGAAGTCTGAACGTGAAAGAGTAGAGAAGCGAGGAAGTGCAACGCGAGGAAGAACGAAGAATCAACCTTCAGGTAAGGGGGACTCTTCCGTTTAACTTCTATTATGAGATTACAGATAGTAGGATAGATTGAGCATGTTGTTTGTGTCAATTGGGTTATGGTTAGATTTAGGGTGTTAGGTTTTGGAAGAATTGTTGAATTGTTTGCATTGATTGTGTATGGTAGTATTTGGGTGTTTGAAATGAGTTATAAACATGCCAAATTGTGTTTGTTGATGCTGTTTGATGTTGCAATACGTTATGGTACGTTCTGGTATGGTTTGGAATGATGTCGGTGCTGTAAAAATAGTGATTTTGGGTTGCAGGCTCGAAGTAATCGGTTACCGTAGGATGGGTAATCGATTACCCATAGTAAAAACAACAAATTTGAGTTTTTGAGTCTCAGTAACCGATTACTGGTGTTTGGGTAATCGGTTACCGCTGTACGTTTTTGAAAAATACTTGTTTTTATAAAACTCATAACTTTTGATCCGTAAGTCCGTTTTGGGTGTCGTACGAAGCGTTACGAAGCTAATGAAATGCTCTTTGTGATTAAAATAAATTAATTAGCACTATATAATTTAATTATTATGTGGTTTTGAAAATGACATGTAATTGTGTTTGTGTATGTCGTGGATTAATGTTATTTAAGAATAACAGGTATGGGTATTGTGTATTATGTGCTAATTGTGATACATGGAATTGATAAATGATAAGTTCTATGTATTGTTGTGATTGTTACATGATGAATGTATGTTATACCAATGGTGGATAATTCAAGATGTTGAATTGTGATGGATGTGTTATACGTGGTATTATGGTGATGTAAATCTCATATTGTTGTTGTGTTGATTTGATGTACTTGGTACATAATTGTGGAGTGTATTATTGTCGTATGCACTGTGAGATGAGTCGAGATATGATAATGTTGTTCATATGATTGAAGTGGCGATGTTGTGATAACATGATTATAATGTTGATAATGTGATCATGTGGTGATTGTTTTGGTTGTGTGATGATGATTGATGTTTATGAATAATGCATGATACATGTACATACTTGTTGGTGATAACTATGTTGAGTTATGTGAGACGATGTTGTTCATCGGATCGGTGGTATTGTAAGTATGTGATATGTGTGCATCCATTCATAAAGCATGTTGTTGTGGGTTGTATCCCTTATGGTGGTGGGATAGCGGTAGCTAATTCCCATTGTGTGGAATTAGTGAGAGAAGTAGCCGAATCTTTATGGTGGTGGATCGGTGAGATGGGTTATCCCATGTTTGGTACCACATGCATGTAGTTGCATTGCATTAGGTGTTTGATATATTATAACATGAATGGAAGTTGTCCAATGTTATAATATTGTGTGTTTGGCCAATTGTTGTATTTTGTGTATGTGTGTATAGCCTGAATCTGATCATAACTGTAATTGAGTGAATAATATGTGATTGAATATTTTATTATTTATATCTTATAAATTGGTTAAATGTGAATGAGACTCACCCTTACTGTTGATTATTTTTCAGATTAAAGGTTAGCGGCTTGTGATGGGTGAGGATAACTCGTAGATTTACTTCGTTAGTACGGTTGTGTCGGTGTCATGCTCTGGTCTTGTAACACGGGGGGGACGTTTGTTTTAGAATTTGATTGATGGATTATTTCTTATGTTGGAATAATGTTTTGTTGGTTTAGATCGGTGAATTTGGATGTGAATCCCGATGTTTTATGTTATTCAGTTTTGAAGTATTTTCCGCTGTGTTAACATAATTACTAAATAAGATATTTTGAAGTTCCTCATAAGGCATGACATGGCTTAATGTTTTAAATATTTTGAAGTTGTAATACCCTTTTCATGTTTTACTCTGAATTTTAAATTGATATTCCGCGGGGGTTTAGGAGGGTGTTACAACGATGTTCAAAGAAACAACCTGTGGTGGCATTGTCATTGTGTGAAGCTGAATATACAACAAGATTTTATGCTGCTTGTCAAGCAATTTGAATAAGATCAGTACTTGAAGAAATGGAGGTCGAAGTAAAGAAACCTCTTTTTGTGTTGCAAATCGACAACAAGTCATCCATAAATCTGGCGAAGAATCCAGTTCTGCATGGAAGAAGTAAGCATATCAAAGCTAGATTTCACTTCTTGAGGGAAAAGGTAAATCGAGGTGAACTTGAAGTTAGGCATTGCTCAAGTGAAGCACAGTTGCCCAACATTTTCACCAAAGGATTGAAGATCGGCAGAGTCTTTAAATTGAGAAAGAAATTAGGAATAGTTTAGATTGACTATTTTTAGAGTATTTCGACAATTTGAATTATAGGGGGTATGTTGAGATATTATTGAGGTTGATATATAATTGAGATATTAGATATAATATCAAATATAATCCAAGTTGTGTAAGCCTAAGCCCAATCAGGGTTGTATATAAATAGTCAGAGTCTGTATCATTATTTGTACAATTCAAGTGAATAATATAATCCTTATTTTCTTATTACTCTCTCTTTCTCCCCTCACTAAAAGTGCCTCACGCACTAACAAAAATAGCCAAAAACAAAATTGATTTAGTCATGATTCAAAAAAAAAATCAATTTGGGCATGGAAGAAAAAGAAATCAATTTAGGCATAGTCGAAAACGAACCTGATTTTGATAAGGTTGAAAACGAAATCAATTTAGATATGGTCGAAATCAAAATCAATTTAGACAAATTCAAAATCAGTTTAGGCATAGTCGAAAACAAAATCTATTTAGGTGTGGTCGAAAACGAAATCGATTTAGGTTTGATCGAAAACAAAATCAGTTTAGGCATGGAAAAAACAAAATCAATTTTGGCAAGGTTGAAAACGAAATCAATTTAAACTTGAAAGAAAACCAAATTTATTAAGACATAATCGAAAATAAATTGATTTAGGCCAAAACTAGGTACAAGAACATGCCGCATCTACCATTCTTAACATCTACCATTCTTTTGTTTCTTGGGTAAGAGAATCATCTAAGAAGTTGACTCTTTCATTCATCTTTAATATGAATCTAATATGAAATAGTTGAATTTATAAATGCAACATTTTTCGTATTCATATGATGTCTGCATGGTATAGACAAACATGTGTGGACATGTACTAAGATTTGCTGTGCTTATTTAATTTTCGGCGTTGTATTGATAACCTTCAATATCTCTTTGGTGGTGATATAGTTGAACCAATAACTACAGTTGTTTAGACCAAAGCAAGTTTCAATATCAAATAATTGAAGCTATTTTGGAAGTATGCAACTTTACAGCTGAAATGACTTATTATGCTTCTATACGAAATGTGTGAAAACCAATAGCATGTGTTGACCATTTTTTAGTTTATAAATTAAATATATTTATGCAGAATTTCAAAGATTAGTTTTTGTCAACAAAAAAAAACTTTAAAAATTAATTTTATGCATAATGTTTACATCATATATTAATGTTTTTTTAATAATCTTTATATTTTTGGCATTATAAAGGTTACCTTTTTTTAGGTAACTGATATTTTATATTTTGAAAAAAAAAATTTAAATGAATTAAACTATAACATTCGTCACGAACATGATAGAGATTCAAAGATTTTTTACAAATGTATTACCCTCTAAAAATGTTTATACATCGGTTTTTTTGAAAATTAAACATATAAATGACCATTTTTGAAGACGGACTTTTGCATATGCTATATATTTGTTAGAATTAAACTATAGTTGAATACCGCTTCATAAAATATTTTTGAAGATAAATCGTGATTAAATAAAAAATTTATTTGTGACCGACCAACTTCGAATTTTCAAAAATTTAGGACGACTTTGAACATACACCAGATCTCATAGAGTTATATTTTTTTATCAACATTATTAATTTGTATATAGAAAACCAAAAAGTATCCATTCATCTAACTTGCTTACTTCTTAAAAAAAATTGACTACCACTTTATTATTAATTAAATTTTCCATTTCCTTTATAGTTGATCTAACACTTTTGCGCGTTGTTCTAATCAAAGTAAAACTAGCTACCTATTTAATACTATTATTTAATTTAAAAGTAATTTAATTGCACTATGGTTGTTGCAACGTATGGCTAACAAAGTCCCTATCATATGATATTTTGAGTTTTCGTCCACACCATCATTTTCTGATTTTTCTTCATTTGATTTATCTATATATATACAATAATTCAATTTCATTCTTTCTCAACTATCATATCTAAAAGTTTATTATTTTTGCACTATGGAGCATGAGAAAGAGGAGTACTTAGAAGAACCAGTCAGTCCTGTTGGACAATACTTCAATAGTTCATCTCTTTGCTTGTATATTATTGCAGTTTTAGAATTTGAAGTTGCCATTGATGATTTGCAAGCTTTGGTTCTTCTTAAAGATGTTTTTCTTCCTATTAGTCCTCGCTTCTCCTCCATCATGGTTATTTTCTTTCTCTGATTTTCATATTGTCGAATCTGCGCCTCTGTAGTCAGATGTCTCTGCACAGCTACTAATATAGCTGACTTAACAAAAATTTATTAACAATTTGAGCTCAACCATTTATTTTTTATAAACCTTGATTGCATCTTATCATCATTTTACTAAATACAATATATGAAATTATATCAATCATATTATTTAGACGATTTTATTGACAATCCTTTGTTCATCTATATATGTGTGAACAGGTACAAGAAAAAAATGAAGACAAAAGATGGAAGAAAGTTGATGTGAACTTGAAAGACCATATGAAAACACCAATATTCTCCAAAGGAAACTCAATAGAATTCTATGACAAACATTTTCATGATTATTTATCAACCATAGCAATAGAACCATTACCACAAGGAAAACCATTATGGGAAATTCACATAGTAAATTACCCTACAAAAACTTCACTAGGAAATATAATATTCAAACTTCACCATGCACTTGGAGATGGTTATTCTCTAATGGGTGCACTTCTTTCTTGTCTTCAACGTGCTGATAATCCATCTCTTCCATTATCTTTTCCTTCACTTAAACCATCGAAATCGGAAGCTTCAAATACAAGTTTTTGGAGAAAAATTTCTTGTACTATGTCATCTGTTTTTAACACCGCGTCAGATTTTGGATGGAGTGTATTGAAGAGTAGCTTTATTGATGATGATAAAACTCCTATTAGGCCGGGTGGTGAAGGAGCTGATTTTCAACCGATTTCTATATCGAGTATTGAGTTCTCCATTGATCATATTAAAGACATCAAATCCAAGCTTGGAGTGGTATGAATAGTTTTTTTTTCATTAAATAGGATTGTGAAATTTCAATTTTTTATGCGAAGATTTGAAGGAAATGGATGCGGTCACTACTAAAAAATACATATTTTCTAACGAGATATCACATCGATTAAGGATGTGACCGATATAAAAACAAAATGCAGTGGAATTAGAATTTTATAACCACATCAACATTTTAATTAAGATCACATTGCAATTGCGATGCAATTTGTTTGTAAAAAATATCAAATATGAATTTTAATTTATTGTTCTTACATTATTATTATTTTTTTAATCTTGATATCCGACCTTACGACTTGACTAATATTTTTTATTTATTGATTGTAGACTTTGAATGATGTAGTGACTGGAATTGTGTTCTACGGGACAAGGCTATACATGCAAGAAAAGGATTCTAAATCAAATATTTCAAATTCAACAGCATTGGTATTAATGAATACAAGAAATATTGAAGGTTACCAATCAATAGATGACATGCTCAATGCTAAAAAATCAAAGGGTCCTTGGGGGAATAGAATTTCCTTCTTGCATGTACCAATACCAAAATTGAATGAAACAAGAATTTCAAACCCTCTAGGGTTTATTCATGACACACATAACATAATCAATAGGAAAAAACAATCTCTAGCTTTTGCTCTTACAGGGACACTTTTGGACATTGAAGGAAAATTCAGAGGACAAGAGGTTAGTCACATCACATGCATAATCCAAATAACATTTTATAATGACATGTTATTACTTAGTGATTTACTTAATTAATGGTAACCGCACTTTCCAATATCATTTTGTCGCGACCGCTTTTACTTTATCGGATTTTTTTTTTAAGTTTGCTTACATGCCAATTAAAAAGATTGTTGAAGTTGGTTGTTGTTGTTTGTATGCAGGCAGTAGCTAAACATATTAGGAAGACAATAACAATGTCAAGTACAGTTGTTACAAATTTGGTTGGACCAGTTCAACAAATGTCTTTAGATAAACATCCTGTCAAAGGATTATACTTCACATTGGCCGGTGGTCCAGAGGTATATAAATCATAAATTACTTATTATAGTATCAACGTGTCAATGTCGTGTTAAAATTGGTGTCTGATGTCTGTGTCTGTGATTCATCTAGGGACAAAATATGACGGATGTTTCTTCAACCTATATTCTTATATTGTTTAGTTTTATGTTTTGTAGAGTCTTGTGATTTCAATAATGAGCTATATGGGAATGCTAAGAGTTACTCTCAAAACAGAAAGAGATTTTATAGACGAGCAGAGGTTGAAGTCATGCATGCAAAATGCATTTGAGATGATATTCAAAGAAGCCATGAAAATTGATTGTGAAACGAATTAAATATTGTTCATCACCATATTAAATTGTTTAAAAAGTTGTATGTAACATTGGAATTGCTTATTGTGGTTTATTTTATTTTATTTTAATTTCTTAATTGTAAGAAGTAAGGATTTATCAAGCCTTGATTGTTTGATTAATTTGATGTGTGTACTCATGTATTCTTCAAAATTTGTTAAAGTAAGCTTAGTTATGTCTTATTATTTGGCCATTTTCTTGTGTATCATTTTAGATAAAAAACAAACTTAAATAATAAATCTATATTGTCAGATACATCCAATAAAAATAGAGTATATTTTAATTTTTTTAAAATTTAATTTCTTTTTAATTGTATTTATTAGGTGATCCTGATAGAGCGGGAGAGAGAAAAATTTATTTTTGTTTTTTAATTAATAAAAGATTATGATTGGTTGATTGTAAAACTACATGTTATGCTCGCTTTCATACACGTACTTTTTAAAGATCTATATCCTGTGGCTTCTTTAAGAATATTTGACTAGTATTCAAGTAATAGGGTGGGCGGTGGACTGATTCCAAATAGTGATGGGCCATTTTTTGACCGGGTCTATCTGTATTTTGTGTTACTCTTGAAGCAGGCATAGCAGCAAGCAATAAAAGATTTGGAAATATTTATCCGGAAATTATCGTGTCCACAAAGATGGTGAGAATGCCATTCAACAGTTTCTATGGTTTTGAGCTCGGGTTTGAACGAACAGAACTATAAAAACGGAAAAGTATATATGAACATAAAAAGAATTCATTCTTCGGAAAGATAGGAGTTATCAAGCTTTGCATATGATCTACTTCTTACAAACTTAAACTTGTCGACCAGTTATACTCAACCTACGATACTCGTCTATGTTATCACGTATCTCTCACATAAATGTCCATCTCTGGAGCACCTACGAGATTAACTCATAACCAAGGTTATCTCTAACGCAAAGTTGCGAGAACATCAACATTCTCACATCGGCGATCTCTCGCGCGCCGCTCAAACACAAAAGCATTAAGAACGGATACCCACAGTGATTGTTAGCTCTAAATCTATCTCTAGAGTTCAGAAACTAACCGTTAATCATCCTAGATAAGGATTCAAGAAGTTTATCTCTAAAGCAACCCAAATCCCGAGCATAGAGCAAAAATCTAAGACAATAATCAAGATAGATTTGAAAAACAAGTTTTATATAACGCCATGATCAACAAATATACATGAGTTCAAAGTAAAATCATATAAAAAACCCAACCAAAGAGAAATACACAAAGAAGAAGAAAAATGAACCAAAAATCTTCCGGTTTGTCAGCTCCGTTCGACGCTCAATCCACCCCCAATCATCCAAATGCAACCTCCGAAGTTGTTTTCTAAGCTAATCTATCCAAAAAATGAAGGTTGATGGAGTTGGGAACAAATACCCCAAAACCATAACCTAAAAATTTAATTTTTACCCCTATTTAACGAGCTGATGTCTTTCATGGTCGCTCAGCGAGCATACTCCCGCTTAGCGGCTGACAGCAAAAGTGAAATCTTGTTTTCGGCATAAGTTGAGAACCGTAACTCCGAATTGCGCCCGGTTCGAAGCGTTTGAAAGCTTATTCAATGCTCTATCCAATAATGAATGAATGGAAACCAAAATGATGATTTTGGTCATCCTTATTTTGAGCCTATGGAAGTCCGTTTGACGGTGGCTAAGCGGGCTTGCACCAAAACTGTGAAATCGAAGCCGTGCCTTTGACACTTTATTCCTCAAGGCTCCAATATGCATAACTACCTACAAAACAGAGGAAAAACTATCAAATGGTATAAAAGTATATGAAAATACAACTATTCACAAAGTATATGTATTTATACACAAAACGATGAATTATTCAAACGATATTAAAAAAAGAACCGATAACTGCCACTATTTACATACACGAAATAAGTACATTTTGGCACCTATCAAACTCTCCCCAACTTGAAACTTTGTTTATTCTCAAACAATGTCAAATAAATCAAAGAATTGAAAGTAATAAACCAAAGAATTGTGAATCAACAAGTTTTGAAAACCAAAAACAAATGTATGGTTCAACACAAAAACGTATAAACAAAGTAAGTACTTACCACTATCCTACAACGACAACATGTAAACGAAACGAATCCTAAGTACAAAAATCATATCAAACATTCTAAAACAATACAAGCTCACATCATGAATCACACCTAGCAAAAATTCATCAATGGATGAAGAGCACACAAAAGTGAAGGACTTTTAACACTCATCCAACAATCTTGCAAACAAAAGATTAAATTATGCATTCATTCAAAAATCACATTGAAGATGCAAAAGCTAGATCACAAGGGCTTTTCAAGGTTGTAATGTGGCTTGGTTAACAAACAAGGGATAAGTCCCAAGGCTAATCGAAACAAAAACTTGCCTAAACCTAAGGGAGTGATCAATCCACCAAAGACTCAAACAACACAATTCCGATCAAACTTCTTCCTTATCCACAAGTTTCTCAAACCAATACATACTACTTATTAGCATAATTATTCACTTCTCTTTTCTTTTTTGTTTTTCAAAACTTTTTCACTTTTTTTCTTTCTTTTTCTTTTCTTTTTATTTTTTTTTCTTTCTCTTTCTTTTCAACCTCATAGCAACAACCAAATAAGTACATAATCATTTTCTCCCCAACTTGAGTTCAACCACATCATCATGTGAATACTCCCTACTTCTTGGGACTGACATCTGGAGAGATAAAAAGAAATCGAGGTTATGCTTATCTAAAGAGACACGCCTAAGAAAGATTCTTGACAAATTTAGTAAGTCGAATTCATAATGTCGTAACACCAACAAACCATCAATTCAAGCTGAGTACGACTCAAAGTGTGAGTACTAAAGCTGAAAGAGCATATATGACTGAAATTCCATATGCTAGTACAATAGGTTCTTTGATGTATGTTTTGAAGGATAGAAAAACACTTAGAAAGGGGGGGTTTGAATAAGTGTAGTTTAAAAACTTGGACGATAAAAATAAATTGCACAGTTATTTTTATTCTGGTTCGTTGTTAATTAAACTACTCCAGTCCACCCCCACGGAGTGATTTACCTCACCTGAGGATTTAATCCACTAATCGCACGGATTACAATGGTTTTCCACTTAGTCCGCAACTAAGTCTTCTAGAGTATTCTGATCACAACCTGATCACTCCAGGAACAAGTGCTTAGATACCCTCTAAGACTTTCTAGAGTTTCCTGATCAACACGATCACTCTAGTTACAACTGCTTAGATAACCTCTAAGACTTCCTAGAGTATTCTGATCAACACGATCACTCTAGTTCCTTACAACTTAATGTAATCAATTCTAAGAGTATTACAAATGCTTCTGAAAAGCTATAATCACAACTGTGATATTTCTCTTAACGTTTAAGCTTAATCTCACTAATATATTACAACAGCAATGTAGTGAGCTCTAATGAAGATGAAGTTTCTGAGCTTTGAATTGAACAGCGTTTCAGCAAGTCTTTCAGAATAATTTGGTTCAGAGTTGTTAACCTTGCTTCTCATCAGAACTTCATACTTATAGGAGTTTGAGAAGATGACCGTTGGATGCATTTAATGCTTTGCGTGTTCCGTACAGCATTGCATTTAATGTTTCACGCTTTTGTCAACTACCTCGAGCCTTGTTCACGCTGTGTCTACTGACGTTGCCTTTAATAGCTTCAACGTTCCTTTTGTCAGTCAGCGTAGCCTGCCACTTGTACTTTCTTCTGATATGATGTTTGAATATAATATTTAAATATCATCAGAGTCAAACAGCTTGGTGAATAGCATCTTCTTGTCTTCTGACCTTGAAGTGCTTCTGAGCGTGATACCATGAGAACTTCAGTGCTTCTGCTTCTGATCTCAAGTTCTTCTGATGCTTCCATAGACCCATGTTCTGATTCTGCCTTGACCATCTTCTGATGTCTTGCCAGACCATGTTCTGATGTTGCATGCTGAACCTTCTGAGACAAAGCTTCTGAGCGCTGATTTGTGCATACTCTTTATATATTTCCTGAAAGGGAAATTGCAATGTATTAGAGTACCACATTATCTCACACAAAATTCATATCCTTGTTATCATCAAAACTAAGAATATTGATCAGAACAAATCTTGTTCTAACAATCTCCCCCTTTTTGATGATGACAAAAACATATATAAATGATATGAATTTGCGATCAGAAAGAACAGACGGCTAAAGACAAATTACACAGCTATAGCATAAGCATGTGAATATGTCTCCCCCTGAGATTAACAATCTCCCCCTGAGATGAATAATCTCCCCCTGAAATAAATACTCGAAGAATTTAATAATAAAAGACTTCCCTGATTATTTCGGTAGAGACGATCACATAAGCTTCTGTCTTTTGATAATTCATAGCTTCTGACTTCTGCTTCCATTGGACAGCTTCAGAACTTGAATTTCTTTAGATCCCTAGAACACTCACAGCTTCTGATTTCTGCTTCCATTTAGGACAGCTTCAGAACTTGAATTTCTTTGATCTTCAGAACATTCACAGCTTTTGATTCCTACTTCCATTTAGGACAGCTTCAGAACTTGAATTTCTTTGATCTTCAGAACATTCACAGCTTCTGATTTCTGCTTCCATTTAGGACGTCTTCAGAACTTGAGTTTTCTGGATCTTTAGAACATTCACAGCTTCTGATTTCTGCTTCCCTCGGATAACTTCAGAGCTTTGAATTTCTTCTTACATCACTTCATGCTAGATTGTATCAGAACATTGTTGAATGTACCAGAGCATCATCAGAGCATCTCTACATCCTGAAATGTTACAGAACAACACTAAACGACAAAAGTCAGCATGAATGAGTTAGAACATAAAATGTGTATCAGAACACAAAATATGTATCAGAACCATATAAGCCATATAGAATATATCAGATCCAATAGATAATGTATCAGAGCAAATAGACAATGATTTGGATCATATTCTATTATCAGAATTTCTGATCTTCCTTCTTGCTTCTGATTCTTAAGCTTTCTAGCACTCAGCTTGCTTCAAGAATCCAAGAGCTATTTCTGATCATTCTTCCTTCTTGCTTCTGATGTTGATTCCTGCAACAACACAACTTAAAAACATAGAACTTTGCAAGTTCTGTTAGTAAATGTGGAGCCTTTTTACTCGGTAACTGATAGTATTAATCAAATCATTTATCATATATTTTTCTCCCCCTTTTTGTCATAACATCAAAAAGCATAAAAGATTCAGATGTAAAGCAAGAGACAAAAGAAAAGAAACATAAATAACTTTTTATTGATTTCAACAAGAATGATTACAAAAGGTGGATGCAGGAAAACAGATGCAACAAGGAAAGAAAACTACGAAGACTTAAAGCCTAAGACTCTATCCTATGCACAGACTGCGCAAACAACCCAAAAACCCTCTGGTCTTCAGTTTGTTCAGCCATGAAATCTTGAAAACTCTTCATGCCTGTCCAGACTAGAACCTCCACTGTAGGAGAGATCCAAGAGACCAACGAGGAAGTGAGGGACAGTTCACAGACAGGGAGCTAATGTTGCAAACGGGCTCCATTGACTCAAGAAGGTCTTCTTCCTTTGGGTTAATGTTGATAACAACATTGAAGAAGAGATCTGTCTTGAAAGAGACTTGGAGAGCCATCCCAAGATAAGCTTCACATCCGGTAACTGATTAACCCTTCCATCCGTTCTCATTGAGTTGAAAGGATTCATGAAGAACGCTAGGTTGAAGATGAATGAACTAGGGTTTATGCCAAGGAGAAACATTGTTGGACAAGAGAGAAAACGAAAGAAAATGAGAGAGAGAGAGAGAGAGCCAAAACTTTATAAAAAAAATGCAACGAAATGAGGAATAAATAGAGGGAAAAAGAAAAAAGGAAACGTTCGAGGAATAAAGAAAAGAAAAGACGGACAGTAAAAGAAATGATGAATGGCATTTAATGTGACATGACGTGAGGAGAGATAATAATGACAAAAGATAAGATTTGCACAGTTACCTAAGTAGACGTCCCCTCAACTGCACGCACGCTTGTCCAGAAATAGTGAACACGTGTTTACCATCTGGATAGCCAGTTACAACTGTTTTGCTTTTAAAGAGATTGTGAATCAACTTAGACAATGAAACGTTAGTAATAACTGAATCAAAATTTCTACTTGATTTCAATCAGAACTTCTTATAACAAAATCCAATTTCATTTCAGAAGATACTCATACATAAGATCTTCTCATCTTCTCATTCTGGGCATAAATCCATACTGATATTCTTCAGAATGAACTTAAACCTATCTTCAGCAAGGGGTTTTGTAAAGATATCAGCTCATTGATGGTCTGTATCCACAAAGTTTAAAGATATAACACCCTTCTGAACATAGTCCCTTATGAAATGATGTTTAATCTCAATATGTTTAGCTTTTGAATGTAAAATAGGATTCTTAGATAAACATATAGCAGAAGTATTATCACAGAAAATAGGAATGTTACTCTCATATATTTGATAATCTTCCAACTGACTTCTCATCCAGAGCATTTGTGTGCTGCAACCAGCAGCAGCAAGATATTTTGCTTCTGTTGTTGAGAGGGCAATAATAGCTTGCTTCTTGCTGTACCATGAGATCAGATGACTTCCAAGAAATTGACAACTTCCAGAAGTACTTTTCCTTTCAATTTTATCTCCAGCATAGTCAGCATCACAGAATCCTACTAAGTTGTAATCTTTAGATCTTCTGTAAACTAAACCAACAATAGTAGTACCTTTTAGATACCTCAGAATTCTCTTAACCGCAGTTAAATGAGATTCTCTTGGATCTGATTGGAATCGAGCACACAAACAAACACTAAAGAGAATGTCAGGTCTAGAAGCAGTTAGATATAGAAGAGATCCAATCATACCTCTGTATAACTTATGATCTACCTTCTTACTCACCTCATCCTTACCTAGGACACATGTTAGATGCATAGGAGTTTTGGCTTCTTTGCTTTCAGAAAGATTAAACTTCTTCAGAAGTTCTTTCACATACTTCGTTTGATGAACATAAGTTCCATCAGAAGTTTGGTTGATTTGAATCCCAAGGAAATACTTGAGTTCTCCCATCATGCTCATTTCAAATTCAGCCTGCATAGACTCAGCAAACTCCTTTCCAAGTGTAGCATTAGATGTTCCAAAGATAATATCATCAACATATATTTGACAAATTAAAATATCCTTTTTAAAGGTTTTACAAAAGAGAGTAGTGTCCACTTTTCCTCTAGTGAAACCATTTTCCAGAAGGAAGGAACTTAAGCGTTCATACCAAGCTCTCGGAGCTTGCTTCAATCCGTATAATGATTTCTTTAATTTAAAAACATGATTTGGAGATTTAGAGTCTTCAAAACCAGGAGGTTGATGGACATAAACTTCTTCATCTATATAACCATTTAAGAAGGCACTCTTAACATCCATCTGATAAAGAGTGATGTTGTGTTGAGTGGCAAAAGAGATTAATAGACGAATAGATTCTAACCTGGCCACTGGTGCAAAGGTTTCTATGTAGTCAATCCCTTCTTGCTGACTATAACCTTGAGCAACCAGTCTGGCTTTGTTTCTTACCACTTCTCCCTTCTCGCTTAGCTTGTTTCTGAACACCCACTTAGTGCCAATGATGTTAAATCCTTTTGGTCTAGGAACCAAGTCCCATACGTCATTCCTTGTAAACTGATTTAGTTCTTCTTGCATGGCAATTATCCAGTCTGGATCTTCTAGAGCTTGATCAACAGAAGTTGGCTCAATCAAAGAAACAAGACCTAATTGACATTCTGCATTGTTCTTAAGGAATGCCCTTGTTCTGATGGGATCATCTTTCTTTCCAAGGATCACATCTTCTGAATGAGCTGAGGCAAGTCTAGGTGATCTTCTGATAGTTGGTTCTTCAGAAATCCTGAGATTCTCTAAAGATGCAGCAACTTGATCTTGTGATCCATTGCTTCTGAGACTGCCAGCTTCTGCAGCTTTGCTTCTTGATTCTTCAACTTCTGATATATCAATATCAAAATCTGCAAAATTCTCAAACTGCTTTGGTTTTTCAATACCAAGCTTATCATCAAACCTGATATTGATTGATTCTTCTACAATCAATGTTTCAGTATTGTATACTCTGTAGCCTTTAGAGCGTTCAGAATATCCAAGAAGGAAACACTTTTGTGCTTTAGAATCAAACTTACCAAGATGAACTTTAGTATTCAGAATAAAACATACACATCCAAAAGGATGGAAATATGAAATGTTGGGCTTTCTGTTCTTCCACAGTTCATAAGGAGTCTTATTTAGAATAGGTCTGATAGAGATTCTATTCTGAATATAGCATGCAGTGTTAATTGCTTCTGCCCAGAAATGCTTAGCCATATTGGTTTCATTTATCATGGTTCTGGCCATTTCTTGTAGAGTCCTATTCTTTCGCTCTACAACTCCATTTTGCTGTGGAGTTCTAGGGCAAGAGAAATCATGGGCAATACCATTTTCTTTGAAGAACTCCTCAAAGAATCTGTTCTCAAATTCGCCACCATGATCACTTCTGACCTTTATGATTTTATACTCTTTCTCAGATTGAATCTGAGTGCAGAATTCAAAGAACACTGAATGAGACTCATCCTTGTGTTTCAAGAACTTTACCCATGTCCATCAGCTATAATCATCAACGATGACTAATCCATATTTCTTCCCTCTGACAGATGCTGTTTTGACTGGGCCAGACAGATCAATGTGTAAGAGTTCTAATGGCCTTGAGGAAGAAACAACATTTTTCGACTTGAATGCAGGTCTGGAGAACTTGCCCTTCTGACATGCTTCACAAAGAGCATCTGATTTGAATTTCAGATTTGGGAGTCCTCTGACCAGATTTAGTTTGTTAATCTGAGAAATCTTTCTCAAACTAGCATGACCTAATCTTCTGTGCCAGACCCATTGCTCTTCAGAAACAGACATAAGACAAGTCACCTTCTGATTCTTAAGATCTTGAAGATCTGTCTTATAGACATTGTTCTTTCTCTTGCCTATAAATAGGATTGAGCCATCCTTCTGACTTATAGCCTTGCAAGACTTTTGATTGAAGATTATGTCATAACCATTGTCACTTAATTGACTTATGGACAATAAGTTATGCGTTAATCCTTCAACAAGAAGTACATTAGTTATGGAAGGAGAGTTACCAAACTTTATAGTTCCAGAGCCAATGATTTTGCCCTTCTGATCTCCTCCAAACTTGACTTCTCCACCTGGCTTAAGCACCAGGTCTTGGAATGTAGACCTTCTTCCCGTCATGTGTCGCGAGCACCCAGAGTCCAGGTACCATGACATTTTGCTGTTTGTCCTCTTTTCTGCCAAGGATATCTGCAACAGAAATTATCTTTTCCTTAGGTACCCACAATTTCTTGGGTCCTTTTTTGTTAGTTCTCCTCAAGTTCTGGTTGAACTTGGGTTTAGCAAAATATTTAACAGGAGGAACAACATGATATTTCTTAGGATGTGTCACATGCTTCTTGGTGTGAACAGTGTTAAACTTCTGTGCATGTGAAGTGAGCCTAATATCATGACAATGGCCAAATTTAAATTGGTTATACAGAGGCTTGTATGATATTTTCATATCATCCACAGATTCAAGCTTGTATGGGATTTCACCCTTATAACCAATTCCAATTCTATTGTTTCCAGATACAACATATATCATAGAAGCAAGTTGACTTCTGCCTATGCTTCTGGATAGAAATTTTCTGAAGCTCAAGTCATATTCTTTCAGAATATGATTCATGCTAGGAATGGCTTTTTCTGTTTCAGAAGGAGATCCACTATTTTTGGATAGATTTAAAACTTTTTCCTTCAGTTCAGAATTTTCCAATTTCATCTTCTTAGTTTCAAATTCAAATTGCTTCTTCAGCTTTTTGTATTTGATACTAAGATGAGCTTTGAGTTCCAGAAGTTCTGTTAAACTGGAAACTAACTCTTTTCTAGATAGTTCAGAAAATACCTCTTCAGAATCTGATTCTGATGTATATTCTGATCCATCATCTTCTGTCGCCATCAGCGCGAAGTTAGCTTGCTCATCTTCAGAGTCTGATTCATCTTCTGAATCATCCCATGTTGCCATAAGACCTTTTTTCTTATGAAACTTCTTCTTGGGATTCTCCTTCTGAAGTTTTGGACACTCATTCTTATAATGTCCAGGCTCATTGCATTCATAGCACATGACCTTCTTCTTGTCAAATCTTCTGTCATCAGAAGATTCTCCACGTTCAAATCTCTTTGAACTTCTGAAGCCTCTGAACTTCCTTTGCTTGCTCTTCCAGAGTTGGTTTACCCTTCTAGAGATCATGGACAGTTCATCTTCTTCTTCAGATTCTGATTCTTCAGGATCTTCTTCTCTAGCCTGAAAGACGTTAGTGCATTTTTTGATATTTGATTTTAATGCAATAGACTTACCTTTCTTTTGAGGCTCATTTGCATCCAGCTCAATTTCATGGCTTCTCAAGGCACTGATAAGCTCTTCCAAAGAAACTTCATTCAGATTCTTCGCAATCTTGACTGCAGTCACCATTGGACCCCATCTTCTGGGTAAGCTTCTGATGATCTTCTTTACATGATCAGCCTTGGTGTATCCTTTGTCAAGAACTCTCAATCCAGCAGTCAGAGTTTGAAATCTTGAAAATATCTTTTCAATGTCTTCATCATCCTCCATCTTGAAGGCTTCATATTTTCTGGATTAGAGCAAGAGCTTTAGTCTCCTTGACTTGAGCATCTCCTTCATGAGTCATTTTCAATGACTCATATATGTCATGAGCCGTTTCCCTGTTAGATATCTTCTCATACTCAGCATGAGAGATAGCATTCAGCAAAACAGTCCTGCATTTGTGATGATTTTTGAAATCTTTCTTTTGATCATCAGTCATTTCGCTTCTCGTGAGCTTTACACCAGTAGCATTAACAGGATGTTTGTAACCATCCAACAGAAGATCCCATAGATCAGCATCCAGACCAAGAAAGTAACTTTCCAGTTTATCTTTCCAGTATTCAAAGTTTTCACCATCAAATACTGGTGGTCTAGTATAACCATTGTTACCGTTGTATTGCTCAGCAGAGCCAGATGTAGCTGCAGATGTATTTGTTGGAATTTCACCAGCCATCTTTTACAGAAGCGTTTTTCTCTTCCTGAATCTTTTCTAAACACGGTTAAGTGCATGCACCTTAGAACCGGCGCTCTGATGCCAATTGAAGGATAGAAAAACACTTAGAAAGGGGGGGTTTGAATAAGTGTAGTTTAAAAACTTGGACGATAAAAATAAATTGCACAGTTATTTTTATCCTGGTTCGTTGTTAACTAAACTACTCCAGTCCACCCCTACGGAGTGATTTACCCTACCTGAGGATTTAATCCACTAATCGCACGGATTACAATGGTTTTCCACTTAGTCCGCAACTAAGTCTTCTAGAGTATTCTGATCACAACCTGATCTCTCCAGGAACAAGTGCTTAGATACCCTCTAAGACTTTCTAGAGTTTCCTGATCAACACGATCACTCTAGTTACAACTGCTTAGATAACCTCTAAGACTTCCTAGAGTATTCTGATCAACACGATCACTCTAGTTCCTTACAACTTAATGTAATCAATTCTAAGAGTATTACAAATGCTTTTGAAAAGCTATAATCACAACTGTGATATTTCTCTTAACGTTTAAGCTTAATCTCACTAATATATTACAACAGCAATGTAGTGAGCTTTGATGAAGATGAAGTTTCTGAGCTTTGAATTGAACAACGTTTCAGCAAGTCTTTCAGAATAATTTGGTTCAGAGTTGTTAACCTTGCTTCTCATCAGAACTTCATACTTATAGGCGTTTGAGAAGATGACCGTTGGATGCATTTAATGCTTTGCGTGTTCCGTACAACATTGCATTTAATGTTTCACGCTTTTGTCAACTACCTCGAGCCTTGTTCACGCTGTGTCTACTGACGTTGCCTTTAATAGCTTCAACGTTCCTTTTGTCAGTCATCGTAGCCTGCCACTTGTAATTTCTTCTGATCTGATGTTTGAATATAATATTTGAATATCATCAGAGTCCAACAGCTTGGTGCATAGCATCTTCTTGTCTTCTGACCTTGAAGTGCTTCTGAGCGTGATACCATGAGAACTTCAGTGCTTCTGCTTCTGATCTCAAGTTCTTCTGATGCTTCCATAGACCCATGTTCTGATTCTGCCTTGACCATCTTCTGATGTCTTGCCAGACCATGTTCTGATGTTGCATGCTGAACCTTCTGAGACAAAGCTTCTGAGCGCTGATTTGTGCATACTCTTTATATATTTCCTGAAAGGGAAATTGCAATGTATTAGAGTACCACATTATCTCACACAAAATTCATATCCTTGTTATCATCAAAACTAAGAATATTGATCAGAACAAATCTTGTTCTAACATGTTTTGGTATGTACGAGACCAAATATAGCCTACGGAGTGAGCCTTGTAAACACATATATGGTCAATCCTAGGAAGGTACATTGACAAGCTCTGAAGTGGATTCTGAGATACATAAAAGGATCCTTGAGTAGAGTGATGGTTTATAGTGGAGCCAATGAAGATGGCAAAGCCAAAGTCAAATGATTTATTGAGTCTGACTTTGCAAGATGTATGGATACCATTGAATCTCTTTTTGGATATGTTTTCTCTATGTTTGGAACATCATTCAATTGAAAAGCAATACTTCAGAAGGTTGTAGCCATATCAACAATTGAAGATTAGTATATTGCCATCACTTAAGTTGTTAAAAAAGCATTTGCTAAAGAATTAGAACTTAAAGGTCAAGCTATCACTGTTAAATGTGATAGTGAAAGTGTCATACATCTTTCGAAGAATTCAGCCTATCATGAGAGAATCAAGCATATCGATGTAAGGCTACATTTTTTCAAGGAGAAAATAAAAAAATGGAGAAATCAAAGTGATAAAGGTTTCGAATGATCACAATGTTGTAGATATGATCACCAAGTCATTACCAAGCAGCAAGTCCTTCCACTCGATGTAGTTGATAAAGCTACATGATGAAAGCTAGTTCATTCCCTTCATGTTGTAGAATTTGTTCCAAGATGGAGATTCGTGGTATTTGGATCGAACTCTAATCTCGATAAGGGTAGCTTCATGGTTCGACAGAGTAATGCATGTTGTAGTCGAGATCTGTTCTAACATGTGGAAGTCGAAGATATGTGTACTGTAGTCGAAACTTGTTCTAGCATGCAAGTGTTTAAGTTAGCTATGTATGTCATGTATGTACGTGTGTTATCATCATAAATAACATACATAGCTAATAGTCTATAAATAGGTTGCTCTATCAGGTTATTGAAAGAGGTTGAGGTTGGTTGTTATTTTGGAATACTTGTAATCTTAAACTCTATTGAGAAAGTAAAAAATAAAGATTTAACTAATCATGTTCCTCCTCTTCTTTCCTCCTTTCTCCTCTTTGTTAACTGAACAATTTTTTGACCAATAAAAAAATTTACTTTTCTTTTACAAAAATACAAAGTAAAAAATAAAGATTTAACTAATCATGTTCCTCCTCTTCTTTCCTCCTTTCTCCTCTTTGTTAACTGACAGTTTTTTGACCAATAAAAAATTTTCTTTTCTTTTACAAAAATACATAGCTATTGATATTATTTGTCATAAATCTCTATTGAGATAGATCCAAATCTATAAATATTATCTTACTTTTGTTAAATAAACATGAAAGCGATTTTGAATTTTGACACGTGTCTAATATTGAAACAAATATCAACAAATTGAAATACTTTACTTTTTTTAATTACTATTAAGGTATACATGTCTGTTTGTTTTGTAGTTTTTTGTTCATAAATCGCACATACAACAAAATAGAAAAATTTATAATAAATAAATAAATTTCAAAAAAAGAAAAAAACAAAAATAGATGAGTAAATATCAGAGCATACATGGTATGGTACACACAACAAAATACACACATCAAATTAATCAAACAATCTTACTAATAACAAAGAAAATAATTAAAAATACAAACCATAATACACAATTCAAATGATCCAAAAATGACGTACATAGCAACATTGGCTAATTGGTTTCACAAGAAATTTTCATGGCTGCTTTGAATATAATCTCAAATGAACTTTGCATGCATGACTTCAGTCTCTGTTCGTCTATGAAGTCTTTTTCCGTTTTGAGGGTAACTCTAAGCATTCCCATATAGCTCATTATTGAAATGATAAGACTCTGCAACACATAAAGTTAAAGGGTGTTTAGATAATGCTCCACATTTTAATTTCAATTATGTGAACGAAAAAGATAGCATTCAGTGTTTAATGATATTAACATTTTTAATAAAAATTAGATTTTTTTAATCACAAATTGCTATTATTTAGATAAAAGTTAAATTTCATTATTTTTACGACATTTACATTTTCAGTAAAAAGAAATGAATGATCATAGTTAAAATAGTCTAATGTGGTTTTTGATGCAGTGCCATAAATAATTTTAATTCAGTCCGCAATTACGTCCATATGCTCTTGCAAGAGACTATAACATGAGCAATGTTGTGCCGGCAATTATGGGCCAGTTTGTTTTGCCTTTTTTTTAAAAATGTTTTTTATAGTATTATTAAATTTTGTGAAAAATCACTTCATTTTGAAGCTATTTCAAATAGATTTTTATAAAAATTATTTTTGAAATACGACTTTTTAAAAAAATTATGATTTTGACAAAGTTTTGGTCTTCAATTATGTATATTTTAGAAAAAACGAATATAAAAAAATTTGTAATATTTTGAAAAACGGTTTTAGAAAATGTATTTTCAAAAATATAAATAAAAAATCCATTTTTTTAAAGCTGAAACAAACTGACCCTATTTTTGTTTTTGCATACCGCAATTTAAAAGCATAAATTATTCTACACAATTACATTTGTATATCTAATTTTATTCATAAAAAAAATTAATTAATGTTACCTCAGCTCCCCCAGCCAAAGTGAAGTACAAGCCCTTGACAGGATGATTAGCCAAACTCATTTTTTCTACTGGTCCAACCAAGTTTGTAATCACTGTACTTGAATTTGTTATTGTCCTCCTAAGATGTTTAGCTACTTCCTTCATAACACAATAGCAACTAACTTCAATACTCTTTGTAATTAGCTTCAAACATTATATATAACTAACTTAATTAATAAAAACACTATCATAGATGTAACTAACCTCTTGTCCTCTGAATTTGCCTTCTATTTCCAAAAGTTTCCCAGTAAGTGCCACAGCCAAAGATTGTTTTTTCCTCTTAATTATATTATGAGTGTGTGAAATAAACTCTAGAGGGTTTGAAATTCTGCTTTTATTCAACTTTGGTATTGGTACATGCAAGAAGGAAATTCTATTCCCCCAAGGACCCTTTGTTTTTTTGGTATTGAGCATGTCATCTATTGATTGGTAACCTTCAATGTTTCTTGTATTAAGTAATACCAATGCTGTTGAATTTGAAGTGTTTGATTTGGAATCCATTTCTTGCATGTATAGCCTTGTCCCATAGAACACAATTCCAGTCACAACATCATTCACAGTCTGCAAAATAGTTAAATACAATTTCATGTAAGAAAAATAAGTTATTTATGAAGTCATGAAGTGATGAAATAGTTGGTTATAAGATTCATCGATCACAATTAATATTGAAAAGGAAAAGGGAGTTCGATATTATATGTATTCACTCTAGATTTTTGTTATAGGCTTCATCGATCACAAATACTTAAAGGTTGTATTTAACTTTATTTATTTATTTTATATTGAAATTTTAAAGTGTTGTGAGATGTAATTCATATATTTGATTTGAGTTGTATTTTTATTGCGTGTTCTTAGGTTTTAAAAGTTTAAGTGTGAGTTTTTTTTTTTATAAGTAATAAATATATTGAAACGAGTATAAGGGGTACTCAATCCAATTACAGTGGGAAATCAATTTGAAATTGATTTACAACAGCACTTGTAAGGAGTTAACCATCCAAGTAACTAAAGATTAGTTAAGCTGACCCGAATAACCGACATAAAATCAATCCCAAGCCAACGACTTTGCCACAAAAACTATCTCCTAACTCCCTTTCACCCCTTCTTTGAACGAGATATTGTTTCTTACTAACCAAATAACCCGTACAACTGACAGCCATATGATTATACTATAAAAGTTATTTCTATCCCGCCTACTTATAATTGAATAAAACGGTAAAATATGTTTAGGAATGGAAGAAACGACATGATACAAATTTACTCCTACCCAATCCATAATGGATTTTCAAACTTCCCCAACAACACAAAAAGATAAAAAGAGATGAATATGTGTTTCTTCTAAACCCGAACATAAGGAACAAACCGGATTAAGCGCACCTGATAAAAATCCTCTCTTAGCCAACTCATCCCTTGTTTGGAGTCTATTATGAAGCTCCCTCCAACCAAAAACTCTTATATTCATCTTAAGAGCTTCCAACTTTCCAGCACTTAAAACTTGGACCTGATCCCGCCCAATGGACAACCTTTTGAAGCCTGATTTCACCAAAAAAACTTGCTGTCGAAGGCCACCAAAAAAACTCATCGTGTAACAATGGGTTAGGCGATGTATGTTGCAAGATGGTATGCAAGCTAGCACAAACTTCAACCTCCAAATCTGTCAAACCCATGAATTATGGTCAAAAAATCATGCTTCCGAAATCCTCACCAGCGGTTCCTGCAGGGCCTCAAATAATAGAGAAATTGGTTACGCAATGATTCGTTACCTATCTAACGATCCCTCCAAAAACCAGTGTCGGCACTGTTACCAAACTTGCACGATAAGCACATACGAAACCCATTGGCTTCGGCTCCCCAAACGCCTAATAAAATACATAAGTCCCTCCACCACAATGAGTTATTAATCCCTCATTTATTAAAAATTGAGAAAAATGTATCGTACATAAGAGTAATGGATTCAATTGAAATTCAACTTCCTTGCATTTTGCATTGATTGATCAAGTGTTTACAAAGGAACTAATCCCTACTACGTAAAAGATCTTTCGTAAAAAAATATTACAACGACCTCCATGTTAGTTGTGGTAATAATTCATTTTTTGGCGCTTTTTTTCTATATTTACTAAAATACATTTCACTAAGATCTTAGTTAAAAACCGTAGTGAAATGTACTATGGGTTACAGGTTTCGAATTCCAAATCTATCAATTTCTCATTTTATCGTCACAAAATGAAATTGTCCTTGTATAAAGTTCAACCATTTCTTCATAGTTCGTTTTATCAACCGTGGTAAAAGGTAATATTTATTTATATATAAGTGAATTTATTTCTCGCTAAGTACATATAAAAAATGTTTCTCTCAAAAGAAAAACCTAGTATATTTTAGTCTCATCTCACCTACATCAACCTATGACTATAGTTAATTTGTTTGTACTGTTATGCTTAAGGCATATGCATAATATACACACTACCTTAAGTGTCATACACACTATATTTGTCTTCCTCTAATTAAGAGTCACGAGTTAATATATAGGTGTTGATGTCTATGGTAGGTTTGAAATATTTAATTTATTAATGCTTTTAGTTAGGGATGTTCATGGCTAACTCACAAACTCGCTGGTCCAAACTGAACTATAACCCATAAATTATTAAAATGTGTTCATTTATAAGTATATTCAATCCAACCCGTAACAACTCATATAATATTGGTTAGGGTATTAGATTTGAGTTTCACAGTCCGTTGATGCAAAATATTAATGTGACATTAGTGATTTCTTATTTTTTAAAATTATTTTAAAGAAAAATATATAATTAATATATCATTCCTAACAAAAATTTTGCCTATTTTTTTTCACCCATTACTATAACTATACCAATGAAATTAGTACTTTTATGATTAAATGTTGTTTCTTATTTTTTTTTATCATTTTTTAATTTATGTATTTTATTGAGATAACATGTCTTGTGGAATTTTCTTCTATTATCAAATGTTATAACACTTGGGTGAATTTTATTAGACATTTTATATTGTGTTTCATCCAATTTTAATATTATAAATGAGTATAATTGTATTAAATTGTGTTAATTTTTTTTTATTAAAAAATAGTTATTAAAAAATATTTTTTATTTAAAGCACAATCCACGAATCCAACTCAAACTCAACTGAATCTAACTCATGAATGAGCATGTCGTTTAGTTCAGTTTCAACCGCAAAATAGCGGGTTAGATGATGAAATTCACTCACTAAAATTTAAACGAATTAGATAATAGATTAGATGAAACCCAATCCAACTCAACTCGGATATAAGCCCTGCTCTTAATATTTTCTAGCGGATGTAATTTTTAAAAGTAAAGTTACTGTGTTATGATTGTGACAGTGATTGTGATTTTTAAGTTGGAAAAAACACACATGTGTACGGGACAAGTAGGTACTATAATTAATAACAATAAAGAGCTAACATTCTTATGAGTGGTTGAAAAATAAAAAAATTCAATAAACCAAAAATATAATCATACCACACCAAGCTTTGATTTGATGTCTTTGATATGCTCCATGGAGAATGTCATAGTTGATATACAAATTGGTTGAAAATCAGCTCCACCATCTCCTGATCTTATAGGACTTTCATCATCATCCATAACACTACTCTTCAACACACTCCATCCAAAATCAGAGACAGTATTAAAAACAGATGACATAGTCCAACAAATTTTTCTCCAACAACTTTTCTTAAAAGTTACTGATTTTGTCGGTTTAAGACAAGGAAAAGACAAAGGAAGAGATGGATTATCAGCACGTTGAAGACAAGAAAGAAGTGCACCCATTAGAGAATAACCATCTCCAAGTGCATGGTGAAGCTTGAATATCATATTGCCTTGTGAATTTTTTGTAGGGTAATTCACTATGTGTACTTCCCATAATGGTTTTTGTTGTGATAATTTTTCCATTGCTATTGTGGACAAATAACCATGAAAACATTTGTCATAAAATTCCAATGTTTTTCCTTCAGAGAATTTTGGTACTTTAATATGGTCTTTCAAGTTCACATCAACTTTCCTCCATTGTTTTTTCCTATTTTTATCTTCCACCTGTGAATATATATATTTGAACAATTCAAGTTAAAAATAAAATCATATTAACAATATAATTTAGACAATAATATTTTAAGTATGGTTTAAATTGTGGGCCGCAATGCCACATTATAAGAAGTTGTTGCAATATTGCGGTTGTGATAGTGTTTGCATTCATATCATGCCACAATTGCAATGTGATTATAAATCACATTAAAAACTACATCATAAGTGTGTAACACTACTAGAAATACACAGTTTACCTGCGGAATTTCCTGCGAAAAGGTTTCCGCAGGTATACCTGCGGAATTTCCTGCGACTTTATTAATTAAAATAAATTCTACTGCGGAATAGAATTTCGCAGAAAATTCTGCAGGAATACCTGCGGATTTTTCTGCGGAAAATATATTTTGTATATAAAATGAAACTATACTATCGAATCCGCAGGTAATTCCGCAGGAAAGTTTTCTGCGGATTTTGCTGCGGAACTCTATTTGGAATAAAACCAAACTACAATACAAAATCCGCAGGTAATTCCGCAGAAACGTTTCCTGCGGATTTTGCTGCGGATTTTATTTTATATTTTATTTTAATTTTTTTTGAATTTAAAAATAATGTAATATATTTTTCTTTTAAAATAAAATGTTTCTTTTGCAATTTTTTTTACTAGGTTTGTGAAGTTTTACTTGAGAAGTCTTTTGTTAAAAAATTGATATGAGAGTTTGAGAGATCTATATTAGAAAATTCTAATGATATTCTGTGAGAACATATATAATGTTACTTTTAATTTACTTGTAACATTGGTTATGGATATTCTTTAGTATATATCTTTTTAAAAATAAAATTTTTATAGGGCATATATTTTGAGGATCTTATAATTTAATTGGATTTTGAAACACTAAATATTAAGAAACTAATAACAAACTATTCTATATTTTCATGAATGTTCTGTAAATTTTTCTATGAATTTTTCTGTGAATTTTCATCATTTTTTTAAACTTTTATATATTTTTGTAGATCTGCTGACTAATTAATTATGTTTTTTTATCAATATAATCCTATTTATGAAGCTTTTAATTTGAAAATACTTTTACAATTTTTTTTTAAATTTTTCCTAAAACCTATATAAAAAAGTTAATAAAATTTTAATGGTTAATTATTCAACATTATTATATTAATTGTTAATTATTTTCAATGTGAATTGTGTTATTGTTAAATTTTAAATTTAATCTTAATTTAAAAAAAAATAAAAGGTATACAAATTTTGAAAAATAAAATTACTTAAAATTTTAACAATAAAAGAAATACTTATATGTTTAATTTTTTATTTTGAATTAAATTAAATTATGTCTTTTTTAATTTATCTCTAGATAATTTTATTTAATTTTACAGTTTAGTAGAAAGAATATTTTAGTTTTATTATTATTTTTTCTTAAACTATTTTATTTTATCATTTTTGCCTTTTTAACATTTTCTTTTTCATTTTCCCATTATGCAAAAACGTGAACACGCTATGCTCTCTTCTTTCTCCGTGAAAACCCTAGCGCCGCCGCATTCCCTCATCAGTTTTCCGACCACCACGAACTCAAAATGAAAAAATAACAACATATTCATACTCCTCAATTCGTGGCCTATCTAGTGAACCATAACGTTTTCCATTTCGAGCCACCGCCGTCGAACCACCTTCCGCCTCTCCTTCCGGCCACCGCTCCTCCAATCGAAGAAATGAGGTCATTTTCGTGCTTATCATTATGTGACCTTCAACTTGAACCAGTTGTATTTTTTGGATTCAATTAGAGTTTCTAAGGCAACTACGGTATGGTTCTTAGGCTTTGTGAGTTAGGAGTTTTATTTACTATTCTTGACCTGTATTATTACTCTTTTGACATTGGCTTGAGTTTTGCAAACAAGGTGTTTGTTGAAATTCCTCTGAACAAATTTGAGGGTTAGTGACTCCCTGTATTATTACTTTAGACTAATTTATGCTCTAGTTTAGAATGATATTTTTTATATTTAAAACAAATTCATGCAGGTACAAAAAGAAAAATTACTGAACAAATTCAAGACTAAAACAATGTAAAGAAAGAAAGAAAAAGACAAGAATTTTATGTTAATGATACTAAGTTATTGTTTGTCATGAATTAAAGGTATATGGTGCAAGGAGCAGAAGCAGTTCATGCAGCAAATCCAAATGTTCTTGTAATTTTATCTGGATTTAATTTTGCCAGAGACTTATCATTTTTTTCCAAAAGACCAGTGAAGCTATCATTCCAAGGGAAATTAGTATTTGAAGCACACTGGTATGGATTCAATGATGGTGAAGCTTGGCTAAGAGGGAACCCAAATCAGGAAGCAAAAGTACCATACTGTGTAAGTTCAATCTTTTTGTAAAAAAACATTTGGGGTGTTAGTAATGGAACTGATTCAATAAGTACACTTAGTTTTCACATTCGATACTATTTCTTCTTTGTTAGTTTGATTTTCTTCATGCCAGTTTTTGAATTATTGATGCATTAATATTAATAGTATTATATATATGAATCTAGATCTCTAGGAGACAATGTTAATGGCTTATGTATGGATTAATGATTAAACACAGTCACTTCATAATTAATGACATCCTAGTAACTAGATATATTTCCACTTGCAGACCTAACATGTTTTCACTATACTGACTAATCCCATTGAGTGTCATTAACTATAGGGAGTTAATAGAATTTGAGACGAGTTTAATCTTAAGCATATAGTGACCCCTACATGATTGATTGATATTAGATTTAAGCTATGAAATATAAACACAAGGAAAGTATATCATTTAGTGGAAAACCTTCATAATATGTATTCAACAAGATATATAATACTATATATAGGAAAAAGAGTATATTACTCTCACTTTCCATTTTCTTTTATTTTGATCGAACTATATATAGGAAAAAGAGTGGGAAAAAAAGGAGAGAAAATGACATGGACGAGAAGAATAGATTCAGGTAGCAATGCAATAGAGGTCCTAGAAAAGAAAAGATGTTGTAGTTCTAGAATCCTTGCAAAACTTCATATTCTGAAACCAACGACTCTTGTGAAACTTTATATATATTCATGTTCCCAGAGACAACAACCTTGTTGCTGTTACTACTTTCTTGATCAGCATTTCCCATATAGCCTTGGTTTGCCAGTAGTATTGATTCCCATTATTGGTATCCACTGTGTTGTTATATTTACATTACAACAAGTACCACAAAATCAAAATAAAGATTTTAATTTTATACTATGGCTAAAGGTAGGGCTGTTGTTGGTTCACTTTAGCATTAAAAAGTTTTATTTTTACATTTTTCTTAACTATATGTTATAAAGTTAGGACATTTTTATAAGAAAATAGTTTGTGTAGAATTCTATAATTTGAACAGGATTAAAAGTTGACTCAACAGAATTCACCTCAGTTTTAAGCCATTTCATGTGGCAGGCTATAGCTAGTTCAATTTGATGGGTTAAGTCAAGAAAGTCAGCCCATAGCCAACATATTTTATTGAAGAATTTTATTACAAGATAGAGCATTCAAGGCGTATTAATACACCATAAGTGGCTGATCTCATACAGAGAAGCAAAAGACTTGATCCCATTAATTGGCCAGGATTAGTTTGTCTTGATGTTATTTATCAGACATGAGTTAGAGAACAAAGAGAAAGTAGCAGGCAAGATTTATATAGCAAGAGCCTGTCATAGAACAATTGGTATGTGTGTTCAGTTTTGTATTAAATGTAGTCATAATGTATTGCTTTGGAAATTAAGTAATTATGTAAAAATTTGTTGAACAAATAATTATGATTGATTGATTTCTGATATTATTTGTATAAGTGTGTTTGATATTTAGATTCAAAACAACACTGCATATTTGGTTTTTGAAATTCATGGTATATGTTTGTGTTTTGTATTTGTTAAGGGCATCATCTTCCTGACAAGGCAATTGATTTAGTCGACAAGGCATGTGCAAATGTGAGAGTTCAACTTGATAGTCAGCCAGAAGAAATTGACAATCTTGAAAGAGAATGCAACTAGAAGTGGAGCTTCATGCTCGAGAGAAAGAGAAGGACAAAGCTAGCAAAGCTCGTATTGTAGATGTAAGTATAGATGCTGAGTTTTTATCTTAAATAGGGATTCAAATTCAAATTTGCCATGTAGCATCAAATGATATATTAGACAATGAACATATATTTATTCAATGACTGATAAATAACTTAGTTAATCAAACTCTATTCATTTTAACCTCAGTGTTGGACAATGGTGCAAAGTATGTGTTTTTTGTAGTACATGACAGTTTTTATTCTGTTTTGTGTATTTATTGTATCTAAACGGTTCTAACTGTTGATGTTACTTGCAGGTGCGGAGAGAACTTGACGAATTAAGAGACAAGCTTCAACCTCTAAAGATGAAGTATAGCAAAGAAAAAGAGAGAATTGATGAGATTCAAAGGCTGAAGCAGAAACGTGAAGAGCTCTTATTCGCACTACAGGAGGCTGAGAGGCGGTATGATCTAGCCAAAGCTGCAAACCTACGATATGGTGCAATTGAAGAGGTGGAAACTGCCATAAAAAACCTTGAAGGTAGCACTGATAGTAACACCGATGAGAGTCTGATGTTGACTGAAACTGTTGTTGTCTAATTTGAGATTAAGGAAGTGAAGTTCCTAGCAACTTACCTGGAGGGTTCAGTGAATTAATTCCCAGAGAGTTGACAACTACTATTTGACCTTAAATAAATGCTTTCTTGGAAGGGTTCAATGAATTAATTCCCAGAAAGTTGATATCCATATTCAATGACAAAGAGCTGGAGTTATTGATCAGTGGGCTTCTGATATTGATTGTAAGACTTAGTTGTCCATTCCTTTTTTTGATGTCATTTATGTTTATTTGCTCTTCTTCCTGCTGTGTTTATGACTATTTAAATCCCATAAAACAGAAGGTTTAACAGTAGTGCATTTTGTTTCAGTGGATGACTTGAGAGCAAATACAGAATATTCTAGATATAGTGCTGCATCGCCGGCTATTCAATGGTTTTGGGAGGTTGTCCAAGATTTAAGCAAAGAAGACAAGGCTCGGTTTTTGCAATTTGTGACTGGCACGTCCAAGGTATAATACTGCTAAAAGAGCTCTGTGTATTTTAATCTTTTACCAACTGAAAAATTGTGTTTTTTTAAAAACCACAGGATGGATTCCCTTATATGGTAGCTACTTTCAACTAGCCCATTATATGAGCTATTAATTTATTTGCGAAGCATTTTAGTAGAGAGAAAATTGTCCAAACTAAACTGAATCTAATATTTTGTATCCTACTTGATTTAAAATGAATATCATTGACCCTTATTAGAGAGCCGTGAAAACATTTATAGTGCAATTTGGAGTTCTGATTTTCAGTATTGATGTTTCAGGTGCCTTTGGAAGGTTTTAGTGCTCTTCATGGAATTTCAGGCTCCCAGAAGTTTCAGACACATAAAGCATATGGAAGTCCTGATCACTTGCCTTCTGCTCATACTTGGTATATCTTTTTGCCCTTTTCAATTCATTCACTATACATACATATTTGTTTTCTGTTTGGATGATTTATAGCTGGCATACTATGTTATCATTTGGTCATTCATCATCCTTTTCTTGGTGCAGTTTCAATCAATTGGATTTGCCGGACGTATCCATCTAAACAACATTTGGAAGAGAGGTTACTGCTCGCGATTCACGAAGCAAGTGAGGGATTTGGATTTGGTTAAAATGTTGTTTTACGTTTTAGAGTAGGAGTTTTTTCATAATATAATGGAACAGTGTACCAGTTTATTATCCCAGGATGTCAAACGGTTCATTAGTAGCTTGGTTGTTTGAGTATTTTTAGTAATGTGACTATGTAAGTACTTGTTACTAACTTTGTAATATTTTTTATAGTAACAAATTGTTCTATGAATTTGAATTTGTCTTATTTAAATTCAAAGTATTTTAAATTAAATTTTAATTTTTATATTATGGTTATTTAAGTATACAATTGATAATATTTCAAAAAAAAAAATTTAAGTTCAAACTTTCCTGCGGATTTAGCTGCGGTTTGTTTCCTGCGGAATTATCTGCGGAATTACCTGCGGAATTTCCTGCCGAAAATATTACCCACGAAGGTTTTAGCTGGGGACGAGAAGCCGCAGGAAAATCCGCAAGTAACTTGTTTCCTGCGGAAATTCAGCTGAAATCCGCAGGTAAATCCGCAGGAAATTCGAGTATTTCTAGTAGTGTAATGACAACATCATAACACCGCATCGGTCCGCATCATACAACATCATACCGCAACAAATTATACATTGTTTGCGAAAATTACTTGATATATCTTTCTTTCTATTTATATCATATTTCAAATATCTTTTAAAGGATTAGAGATATTCAAAGTGCTAACAAATTGTTAATAACATGCAATGAATATTTAGAATTGTTAATAACATATATACAAAGTGATTAGAGATATTCAAAATAACTTTTTTACGTAATAAAGCATTCTCTCTGTGTATCATTTTCTGAAGTTCTTTTTTAATAGCCAAGTTTTTAAAAAAAAAAATTAATATTCCAGTTACTTGTAGATTTATCCGCGTATTTCATGTTACCAAAGAATGTATCTGCGGATTTACCTGTTGATCAAACATACTGCAGATAAATTCGCAAGTAAATTCGTAGATAAATTCGCAGATAACATCAAATTCGTAGATAAATCTGCAAGCAATTTGAAAAGTTTAAAAAAAAAAAGGAGGTGTCATGTGAGGTGGCGTCTACGTGAAAAACACTCCGCCAAAATATGGTTAAAATAAAAAAATTTGAAATGTGAATATGTTGAAACAATGCAAAATATAAAAAACTACCGATAAGAAATTAATAATTGTAGCTTATATAATATTGAAAGTAGAGAGAGAAGGACTCATGAGTGAGAGAGAGAACCATGATAGAGGAGAAACGAGGACTAATGGGAAGGAAAACATCTTTAAATAAAGCAAAGACTTGCAAGTCATGGATGGGAACTTGAAATTCTAAAACTGCAATAATGTGTAAGCATATGACTGAGCTGTTAAAGTATTGTCCAAGAGGACTAACTGGTTGTTCTAATTCTTCATCTTTCTCATGTTCCATAGTGCAAGAAGAACTAAGGTTTAGAATATATGTGATAGAGGAAGTAAGAAGAGGAACTATATATTTTATTAGCACTGAATTTGAGTAACTCAAATGATCATGCATCATATTTATATATAGAGATACTATGTTTGCAAGTAGCAATAAATTACTATCAACAACCATGCAGTTATGTACCTTTAATATTCAACTATATGAAGTACGTGTATCTTTAATTTAACACATATCACTTATGCAGCGGAATCAGGCCCGGTCATAGGGGAAGACAACCTAGGCATTTGCCTAGGTCTTGAAATTTAATTTGTCAGTGAATTTTTATCTACTCAATACAAAAAATTAGGTACAGTTATTTCTAGCGTAAAATGTATTGAAAACAATTAAAAAGTATATTATTTAATAAATAATTAAAAATGATAAAATTAAATGGTGGTATATGATTGATTAATGATACATCATCTAACTTTTTGTAATAGGTAGAGAAGTTTATCACCTTATTTATTTTATATGCTCAATACTAACATTAGCCATAAAAAACACTCCGTAACATTTAACTATCATTATCACTATTGTTATGTTTTGTCCATTTTGTTAAAGTGATAATCATTAAGTTTAAATATAAGAGCTATGTGTCTATTTATTTCTTCTAATGACTCTTCAAAATCTGCTACACTACACCTATTAAGTTATATAAATGTACTCTTCTATCTCAAAATAATTATCACAATTGAAGGAAAAAAAAGTTATTCCAAAATACTTGTCACTTTACATTTTCAATGTAATTTTATATTTAATCTTACAGTTGTATCCTCTAATAAATACTCTTCTTTTTTTTTTACTTAATATTAATTTTATTTCGAATACTCCAATAGTTAATCTTGAAACTTTGTTAAAATCACCATTCTCTTTTTCATTTATTACTGTTTCTTAATCTGTATGAAGTGAGTCATTGCGACAAATAATTTGGGACGGAGGGAGTATTACTAATTATAAACCCATCAATTGTCAATTATTTATTTAAATCTTCCACCCATTATTTATATAAATTTATTATTTGTAGGTATAAATAATCTAAAGAGTTTATTAACCACAAAATTTTAAATTCTCTCGCGAATCATGTAATCTAAATTACTTATTATAATATATAATAAATTAAATACTCATTTTATTTTTATAGTTAATTTGATCAATTTTAAGTATATAATATTATTTTGTATTTTCAATTAATATTAAAATAGATTAACATTGAAAATTTAAAATAAAATTGTTTTACCTTGAACATTTAGTAAAATATAATAGAAAACTAAATATTGACAACTCAGATCTATTTATAACACAATTTTTTATAGATAAATAATGCAACTATAAAATGAAAAGATTTTTTATAATAACCAAGTTAAAAAAAGAAATACTAAACTAACTAATATTTCAAAAATATTACCCCATCAACCATGTTTAGAGATGCTTTTCACGTAGGCGCCACCTCACATGGCGCCTCTTATTTTATAAAAAACTTTTTAATTTACCTGCGAATTTGATGTTACTTGCGAATTTATCTACGGAAACATTTAACATTTGATCCGCAGTTAAATTCACAGTTAAATCCACAAGTAAATCCACAAGTAAATCCACAGGTAATTGAATTTTTTTAAATAAAATAGGAGGCGTCATGTGGGATGGCTCTTATGTAGAAAACAGTCCCAAACATGGCAATAGGATAATTTTTTTTAATTTTTTTTTTTATTTTTTTAAAAAAAACTTTGTTATCAAAAAAATCTTCAGAAAATGATACATAAAGAAAATATTTTATTACATAAAAAAATAATTATTTTACTTTTTATTTCTCAATAATAATAAATTTTTATTTAAGATCAAAAACTTAATAAATTGATTTTATTACCAATTGAAAAAAAAGTAAAAATAAATAAATTAACAATTTAATAAATGATTTTATATTTAAAAAGCTCAAAATATATATTTTTTCATTTAAAAATATTACTTTTAAAAATTGAATATCAATAATTTTTGAAAAATATAATACAATTTGCCTTAAGCCTCAATATTCGTTAGATCGGCACTGAACGGAATATTTAAAGCTAGCTAAATATATATAACTAAATATGCACAACCAACATACTAGGAGAGATTCAAGAGCGAGATGGTAAAGGATCACATCCCGTTTTACTTTGGATGAAGCTTTTTAATGATGGAAAATAATTTTTTTGAGGAAATTTAAAATGACTTGATCAATATTTATTGTTTGGATAAATGAGAAAACAACAAAAAAAAAAGCATTTTTAATAATTTTCAACTTAGACACAATGAATAAATTGTATCTATATTCCTAAGACATACTTATACAATACATACTTTTTTCTTCAATGATATAAAAATAAGCTACCATATCATATTATATGATGATAGAATACTTTAATATAAACCCCTCATTTAGGACTTAATTATAAGACTCTCATTTATATTCATTTATGTTTATATTGTTTATACAGAATAATAAAGTATTTTATCATAAGACTAAAGTGAATAAGTTTTTAATTTTTAATTTTTAAGAAAATTATATTGTTTATATAGAATGTTTAAATACATTTTACAACAAAATTTAATTTTGACAGATCTTTGCTCTTATTTTAAACTTAATGGTATATTCTTTTTTTCCATAAACATTTCATAAATTATCCAATTCTGATAAGTTATCTGTTTTAAATATGAAATTTTTTTCTACACTTGCAATCCATCTAAGAGATGTGTTTCTCAATTCTTGAGCAACTCTAGAACAAATATTTTCACAAGAAAGAGAACAAGATATATAGTGTTGGTAACATCTTGCGTAAATTTTGGTGTACACCCTTTTATTAACAACATACGAAGGTTATTTTAAAACAATAACATCAACATCATTATGTGGGACAGATTGCAAGGACAGAAAAATGTTTTGTTCAAGATAGAAAAAAGAATATTGAAGATTTTTTATATCTTGCAATCCTTCCAAAAGATTGATGCATACGAATTTGGCGCAGAGCGGCTACATATAAGTTAGGTTTATGGTAGAAATTTATTAACAAGTGTTTTTATAGTAAAATCTTATTATATATTCACTCGGTTATTTGAGAAACCAAAAGATTAGATGATTTGATTTACAAATAATGAATAAACTGCATTTACTAGTAGTCATGAATTTTTTTTACTCTCGATTTTATACCAAAACTGAGGGATAAGATTATTTGTCAACTATCAGCGTCTTTAGGTTCTAAATAAAACTTAAAATTACAGGAGATAGGCATCGAAGCCCAAATCCTGGGCAATATTTTATGTCGGTTTTTGGCAAAGCTGAGGTATAACAGATTTAAATATATATATATATATATATATATATATATATATATATATATATATATATATATTATTGAATAGTGGCGCATTCTAGGTCATTTGACCTTTGATTTTCAATGATTATAAAAACCTAGAGAACTTGTCCTTAAGCGGTAAATGTCCAGCCCAAAGATCAACCCAAAAAGACGTATGAAACCATGATCCGTCGTTTTTCGTAATACCATTCACAAACCAATCAAAAGGGTATTATTGCTTAAATCCAAGAAGGGAAACTTGTATCGCCTGATAATTTAATTAATTATTTAGTTAAATTATTTTTGGATTAATTGTTGAAGTTGTGATGAGTTGCTAAGTTGATTAATTAGTGGTATTACTGAATTGATTATTTAAGTTGATTTGTAGTAGTAATATATTAGAATAATATAAGATTTTGTTGGGCTTATTTCTATGGTGGTGTGTAGTATAAGTGGGGGTGTGAATGTTAGGCCCAATAGGTTTAATGAAATTAGGTTAAGTTAATTATATAAGCACTAGGTTCATTAGATGGAAAAAAAGTCTTGGAGAATTAGTCATGGGAAGTTGCAGAGAAGAGAGAAAAGAGGAGGGAAACTCATTCCCATTTTTCTTGCAGCAGTCTCACTAAATCAACGATCCCTGATTCGTTAACCGTTGGATCGTGCTCAAATTTTTAGAGTAGGTTTGCAACACCTATATCTAACTTTTGACCGTTGGGATCTTCAAAATAAGGTCTGAGTTGTGAGATATCATCAATGCACTGTAGCTGCATATTTGGGAAAATTTTCAGCTTTTGATTTTAATTTAGAAGAGAAAAGGTTGGAAGCTAGGGCAAAAGCTAGGTTCAATCATTTGAATAGAGAGATCTCCAATCCAAGGTAAGAGTGCGGTTCTGACTCTATAATCGGGTATATGATGAATAGTATGTGGGATTTTGGTTGTGTAAAATTGTTGTTGTGTATGTGTGTGTTGATTTGATGTAGATGTTTCCAAAATTGATGAAATTGTTCTACTTCCAATGAATCTATTGTTGAAAATTATCCTATGTTGATGTCGGTATAGTTGTTACTTTGCTGTGATCATATGTTGTATTGTTCTGGTGTGAGAAATTGTCAATTGAAGGGAAATTGGACAAGAAAGAAAATACAAAAGTGCGTCCCAGAAAAATAGGTGTGCCGAGGGGCACACTGTAACACCCCTTACTAACCCCGCGACAATTTAAACAAATCATTCAGAGTACATGAAATAAGGGTGCCACAATTCATAATAAAATAAACATCATTCAGTCATATCATGCATTCACTAAGGTAATCATCATAAATGAAAAACGTTTCATGTTAACACAACGGAAATTAAATCAAATGGACTAAGTTTAACATCTTTAGAACTTATCCTTTAGCACATCAAAACATAACTAGAATCATAAAACATAAACTCTAAAACATCGCGTTCCCAGTGTTACAACTATCAGAGCATGACACTTGACGCTAACTAAATAACTAACTCATGAGCTAATCCTCACCGAGTCGAACAACCGCTATCCTCAATATGAAAATGACAACATGTAAGGGTGAGTCTCATCATAATTAACAAATGTTATAAGGTTATAAAACAATAACACATCACAGTTGCATCGTTCACCCAATTGTTTCATAAACAGACATTCAAAAAGTTTCACCATCACAAACAAACAACCAACACATCATCAATATTTATAACACTGGAATACATCCAATCATGTTATAAAGATATGCATATGTATGAACTGACACTATGCATGTGGTACCAACATCATCAAATGGGACTAACCCATGACCAATCCAACATCATCAAGATACGGTCCTGCCAGCACAGATTCCACACAATGGGAATCATGCCCTTTACTGATCCAACACATCATCATGGATACAACATCATCAACATATGATTATGAATGAATGCAAACATATACAACATACTCATACCATCATCATCATCATCAATATCATCATCATTATCATCAAGTATGTTCATATATATTAGCATCATTCATTTATATATCATTCATCACCATCATCATCATTAAAAGACATACATGTATTCGCATCGATCATCATCATCAAAAAGAAATAACGTACATGTATTCACATCATTCTAAAACAAATCAATTATCATCATATAGATTATTTTATAAGATTCGTTTAGCTCGAAACGGCACATCAAACGGACCAACGTTTGAACTTTTTAAAATATCCCAAACACTAACAGCACGCGGCGCCATCTTAGTTCGCGGCGCGAACTTAGCGTCTCAAAAATCCTTGGCTCTCTGCCAAGCTGTTCGCGGCGCAAACATATGCACGCGGCGAGAAACGAGAAAATGTTACGCCTTTGCGGCGCCAACACTGGTACGCGGCGCGACCTGTGCGTATCACAACTTCCTGGCATTCTACCCAGTTGTTCGCGGCGCCAACCCTTGGACGCGGCGCCAACCGGTAATTTCAGAAACCCCAACCTGCAGAAAACAGTCTTCTACACATCCCAAAAGCCCTCAAAATCATACCAGTACGAGTTTCAGAAAATGAACCACGCATACAACACAATTTGCACATTAGAATACACAATTCAAGCATCAATTAACATCATAACATCATACACATCATGGATTCAACAAAGGGATCAAACATCACACAATTTAACCCAATCCCTAAACCTATCATATGACTCAATTGATACGAATTCTACATCTATTCAGTATTATCAACCCCTAACCCGATAATAGATGCTAATCAGATAAGTCCCCCCTTACCTTAGCCAAATTCTTGAACTCTTCCCCTTTCTCTGCTTCTGCACTTTCACGTTCTTCCTCTCTTCTCCTCTTTTGCTCTTTTCACGTTCTTTCTCTAATTTTCCTCTTTTCCTTCTTTTATGAAAAATAATATAATTTAGTAAAAAGGCCTTGTGACTAACACCCCTCCTTTTACTAAACACCACCTCGGCCCAATTCCATCATTTTTCCATAATTTTTTAGAGAAAAGCCAAAATAATTCCAACAAAGTAATTTAAATCCCAATTAATTTAAATTAAGGAAAATTACGGATGTTACACACACAAGGTATGACGGATGGCATGCGTGAAGGAAGTGTTCTGAGGGGCACAAGAAGCATGTTGATCGGCATGGCTTGGTGGTGGTGGGTGCCAAGAGGCACCATGTTTGTGTGCCGAGGGGCACCAACTTTTGGTCTTAATTTTGGTTTTTGTCTTATGTGTCTGCTTTTTATTTTCGTCTTAGCTAACATTTTTGGTATAAGTGAATCACAGAGTAGTATACATCTATGTAGCGGACAGTAGAAGTTAATTATGGAATAAATTAGTAATAGAATAGGAGGATACTCAGTAGAGTTTCAGTAGCATGAAGTAGTAGAGATATTTAGTAGCATAAATGGCAGATTTAGTATAATTAGCAGAGTTAGTATCAAATAGCAGAAAATATTGACTATAAGTATCAGTAGGAAATAGATTAGAAGTAAAGTAGAAAAACAAGTTTGTTAGTTGCAAGGATTGGTTTATAACAGGGAATTCAGTAACTAAAGTACATAGTAACAATAGAGGTAATTTAATAACAGAAAATTAGTAGCTTCGTGCTTCATGAAGTTAGCAGAAAATGATTAATAAGGTTTATTAGTGGAATATTTTAGTAGAACTAATTTAGTAGGACTTCGATAATAATAGTCTTAGATTATAAGTCGTTGTCATATTGTGGTGGTAAGTTGTGAAGTTGCAGGTGATGAATTGTGTTGTGTTGCCTCCATTGATTGGCAATTTTTAAGTAGTAGGCTTATGGCCAATGTTGAATTGTTTTTCAGTTGTTGGCTTATGGCCAGTGTTGAATGGTTGTTAAGTTGTTATTTTGTCTTTGAATTGTTATTAAGTTGTTGTTGCAGTATTGTTGTTAATGTTGTTATTATGTTGTCGTTGGTGTATTGTTGAATTGTTGTTGAGTTTCTGTTGAATCATTGTTGTTGTCATTATTACATTCATATGTTGTCCCATATATAGCATATCAAGTTGGGAGCTTATGCTCTGTTAAGTTGGCATAGATTGACAAAAAGTTGAAGTTGAAAGTTTATGCCTTGTTGATGCCTCTATTAATTGGAAGATTATTAAGTTGGGAGTTTTTCTCCATTGGTACCACATTCATGTGCATTATAATGAGTCGTATTCCGTGTTGCATATAAAATTTGTTGCGTTGATGATTTGCAGTGATTGACGTTGTTTGAAAGTTGTGAAGTGGTGATTTCATATGATCTGATTCTAATATATTATTTTTCATACATCCGATTATATTATTAGATATCTCACACCTTTTGTTTGAATGTTGCCCATATATTGGTAACGCGCAGGTAATCCAGAATGAAGTCTATTTATCTTCATTAGTTCAAGTCGGTATCGTTGCTCTGATACGTAACACTCGGGTTGAATGAACGATTGTTGCTTTATTGTTGTTATTACTTTAGTTGTCGAATTTTAAGTTGAGTTTGTTAAGTACTTGTTGTTTTGAAGTTGTTTCAGTTGGACAAAGATGATATGTCATTTGAAGTTGAAAATTGTGATTCCTCTGCTTAATTAAAAAGTTGTTTTAGTTTAAAGACTAAACTATGTTGTTATCGATTCATCTGAGCTTATGTGTTATCTATCTGTTTTACATGCGATTAAAAAATTTTGCTTTTAAGTAGTAAGTGTAGCATCTCATTTGTATGTTGAAATTTTGTAACTCTGAGTTAATAATATTTGCCGGGTAGAAATGTGGTGTTACAAAACTCCTTTCCACTAGGAGGAGGAGTTTGGAAAGCCTGAATCTTTATCACCCCTTAAAGAAGGAACAATATAGGCACCACAACGAGTAACAAGAAAATCTCTCAAAAGATCGGAGGTACACGAGATAAGATGTCTTCTCCATTTAGGCAGAAGACCAAATTTACTAGACGAAAATCTCTAACCCCCAAACGACCTTTACTTTTAGACTTGCACACATAACCCAATTAACCAAAGAGATTTTAGAATCACTCATAAACTAAATACTAATAACGATAATATGTTTTACTTAAACTATTTATACATGTTGAAGTATGTCTTAAAACCTTTATTGATGAAGATAAAGAAAATATGTTTTGAGATTGTAAAAAATCAGAAAGTCAAAAAGTAATCTAGTTCGAGCGATATATGGGTATCAGGTTTGATCAGTTAGGTTAATTGATCCAATCATTAATGTTAAAATATTTTATATTAATTTGGAGATCTTATAAATTAATATAAAAAGATATTATAAGATATTTATAATATTTTAAAAGATATTATAAGATATATATTTATAATAGTCTAAGATATATATAAGATATTTATAATATTTGAGAGGTATTATGAGATTATAATAATATCCTTTAATCTAACAATTAAGGAGATATGTTTTGGGATTCGTTATGGATTTGTTGGATTTTGCCTATTATAAATATGTATTGCTTCTGTTATTGTTGACAACAATAAGGGAGAATAAGGGTTTAGGGAATTCCAAGGGAAAACTTAGAAAGACAAAAGTTTTTGGAAAACCTTTGGAGTTATCTAAGGGGATTGAGAAATACTTCTAAACCCCTTGGGTTTGACTGATACTTATATTGAAAGGTGGAGAGGTTGAGAAACACTTAGGTAGAAAATAAAGTTTGTTCTTTGGGAACTACAAATGTTTTTTTCTTGTAACTCATATGTAATCACTTGTAAAAACTTTCTAAGTATAATAAATTGGAGAGCTGCTTTCTCCCTAATAGTAGATCGTTTGATCAAACTAGGTAAAAAACCTTCGTCTTTTTCTCCCCTTATTTTGTTATACTATTTCTGTATCGATTATTATTTTTATAGACCATTTATTTTGGTAACTACTATTCTTTGCCTCGCAAATTAATATTGAATTTTATCGTTAATCAAAACAAGATTCACAACAAGTGGTGCAGTGAGTGATAAGTGTCAAAGTGTAGTTATTTTTGTATATAGTATTACGATACTTATCGTCTCTTTTTCCTGAACTTGTGCGTGAATGCTTACGGTTTTGTTAAATTTGTACATATTATGTATTCTTCGAGTTTTCGATTCTTTTATGTATTTTTTGATAGTTTTCTATTCATTTTTGTAGTTATTGATGTGTATTTGGAGCATAAGCAATAAAGTGTCGAAGACACCGCCTCAAACGCGCAATTTTGAGCAATTCATCAACGAATGAGGCTCAAAACAAATATGAGAAAATTAATCAATTTTATTGATATTTAGTCATTCTTAGATAGGAAATTGAATAAGATTTCCAACCTTTGAACCGGCGTGTAGATCGGAGTTACGGTTCTCAAGTTATTTTCAAAATAAGATTTCAAGTTCTGGTGTAGTTCACCAGGCGAGTTTGGATTCGCCAGGCAATAGTATCTAGGCAGAAAAACGTTAAAAGGGGAAAAAAATCACATTTTTATTTTAAGGGTTGAGTATTTTTGAGTAGTTATTCTTGAAATGTTATTTTAGATATTTCATCATTTTGTTGAAACTTTATTTAGATATAAAAAAATCACTTAATTTTGAAGCTACTTCAAATAGATTTTCATAAAAATCATTTTTGAAATACAACTTTTTGAAAAAATTATGATTTCGACAATATTTCGATCTTCAATAATGTATGTCTATGTTATAGAATGTCAAAATTAGTTTTTCAACTTTAGAAAAACGAATATAATTTTTTTTTATAATATTTTCAAAAACGATTTTATAAAATTAATTTTTAAAAATACAAAGAAAAATTCTATTTTTTAAAAGTTAAATAAATAGGCCCATTATTATGTTTGATTTTTCCTATCGATTTGGGAATCAACTGAGAAAATAGATAATACATTTTCTATTCGTTTCCACCCCAACCGAAAGAATAAGCAAACCAAATTTTAATTAAAAATAAAAATGAAATGCGCCAAGTGAATACTTTACCTATCAATGACATACCAAACTGATGTAATAGCTAGTATATTTTAAATAAAAATTAAAAAGTTTGGTTGTTGAAAATAGTAGGCGCCCTGGAGATTTTTTCCATCATTTGCTAATCCAACCAAGAGAATAGATTTTAAAATTAAAACACATAAACATCAGTTTGCCGAGGTGAAGTCTTTATTATAAAATTTATTATTTGGTGTAGTGTATACAATATATTTCGCACACCTTTAATTAAATCTCAAAATTGAATATCGAAAGCTGGCCATCACCAAAGATGGTTTATTGCCGACACCCCAGAAAGTTTATGCAGAGTAGAAATTATGTTTTTAATTTATGCAGATCTCAATGTTGTGCAGACAGAAAACAAAAACAATTAATAATAATGTCTTTTTCCTGCTCATCAACTAACTCTTATGTGGCTGGCCATTGCTGCATCTTTCTAGCACAAAGAAATCATGTGAGTATTGTCATGTGCATTAAAGATAAGGTTTGTTAGTAGTGAGTTAAAGTCTTGCTTTCAATAGAAAAATAAGTATTGAATAGTATTCAAGTAAGATGATCCTTATAATAAGGAGGTGTGTATCTGTATCATTATAAACCTATTTGCATTTATTTGCATAAAACAAAAAAAAAATACATATATGTGGCTGGAGTTGATAGAGGATATAATAGTATTTATATTATTAGTTATTAATATTATTAGTAGACTCTTGTTGTATTTGGGCTTTAATAGTTGTTGGGCTTTTAGATTTATTATCCATTAAGAGTATTATATAATGTAGTCTCATAGAGACATTTAGAAGGAATCAAAGAAATCAAAGTTATTTTTATCTCTACTTTTTAGATTATTTTTAATGTCTTTCTTCTTTATTGTTAAAACCCTAGCTCTATAGACTTGGTAGGATTAGCTTCCTATCAATTGGTGCTTTCATTCTTGAACTTCAATCCTTCCATGGCATATCCATATTATTACCCTTATCACACACATTCATCTCATCAATGGAGCATTCCTACTACCTATCCCACAAACCCCTCTTTCACAACTCCTACCACACTTTCATTTCCTTCCTTTCCATGGGAAATTTTCTCACCCTATTACACAAATCCATATGTTCCAACACCATCACCATATTTGAATTTTAATCATGGGTATACACCTCCTCCACCTAACCCATATTCATCCTATCCTACATCTCATTATTCACCCTACTACAAAAATTCCTATCAATTCCAAAATCCAACAAACAACTCTTCCATACTTGGTCCTAAATTTCAAACTCATTCTAGCAATAGAAGAGGTTTTGGGAAATATTTGCAAGTCTCTAATCCTTGTTTCAAGATAAGATCCAAGAAAACCTCTCCAAAAGTCCAGTTTCGCAATTCCAACAGTGATGTTCAAACATCCCAATTCCACAACCGTTTGGATCATGATGTTGGGAATAGGGGTTGGGGTGAACCCGAGAAACATTCACCTCTTACAACTGAACAAACAATGGAACCTCCACCTAAGAAGAACAAGAAGAAGAAAACCTCGAAGAAATGTGTCGCCGAACTCAAAACCCTAGGTAACGAACTTCTCTCATCAGCCTCAAACATCAACAACCTCCACTCTTCTTCTACCTCATTTGTTTCTACGGAACCAGATAATATCCAAATTCCCGAAGCCATTCTCTACACCACTCTCACTCCACTTTCTCTCGCCGCTGACGAATCCCTAGATTCCCACAACCACAGACAATACTCCGTTTTCCGTAATGAAATCTCTCTCGACACTCCTCAAGTCGAATATGTTCATTCTACTACCCAAGACGAATTCTCCGTCGATGCCGTCGGAGAAGCAGAAGACAAAGACACCCTCCTCGAGCCTATGACGCTAACGCTTGGGCAATCGATTCAACCACGACCTTCTCCACTTCCTGAGCCACCTGATTCACTCACGCTACCAGTTTTGCCGCTGCCACTTGAACCAATTCACCATCATTCAGATGTAATGCGTAAACAAAATGTTGTTGCTACTATGATTAGTTTCTCTGTTATTCATACTCCTGTTATTTTTGTTAATCTCTTTCCTGGTTTATCGAAATTCGGTGATTCTAGAATCGCTCATTTGTTTTCTGGTTTTCTTCTCAAAATTGGTGATGAGTATGTTAATGATGTGCTTGTTGTCGGCTCTGCGATACTTATGTTTGCTGTTCTTGGTTGCATGAATTATGCTCGTAAGCTTTTCGACCAATGTTTGAACAAAAATACTGAGAATTGGAATACTATGATTGCTCCTTATGTTCAACACAATTTGCCACTTGAAGCAATTGATGTGCTTATTCAAGCCTTGGAGTCGGAGGAGGAGGGTTTATGCGATGATGTAACTTTTTGCTCTATTTTTCCTGTTGTTTCGCAGATACAGCAAAATAAACTGGATGAGCAGCTGCATGCGTTTGTTCTAAAAAGTTCGTCTGCTTCGGTAATTATAATTATCAATTCTTTAATGGTTATGTACTCGAGCTGCAATTTTATTCATACTTCTTTTAAGGTTTTTGATAAGACGTTGGAAAAGGACACTGTTTCGTGGAACACAATAGTATCTTCCTGTATGCATAATGGTTTCAATGAGGAGGCATTTATGCTTGTCTGTGAGATGCCAAAGCTAGAGTTTTTGATCGATTTTGTTACCACGACTGCTATTTTTTCTGCAGCTTCTAACATTAGGAATTCGTATATTGGAAGGCAAACTCATGCATATTTGATTCGCCGTGGTATACAATTTGAGGGGATGGAGAGTTTTTTGATTGATATCTATGCAAAATCTGGCTCGATTAGAACTTCTGAATTGTTGTATGAGAAGAACTGCTCCAGTGGTAGAGTTTATGATTACGCGTTGTTTCGTGCTGATGCTGAATTTGCGATTCCGCCAAAACCAACAGATCAGATTGAAGCTGGATTTAGTGAGGAGAAGGGAACTCTAGGTGACATATGGGAAACTATGTCGGGCAGTGATCTCGTATTGCTGTTAATTTCTGATTCTGCACAGGCAGATAATTATGAGAAAATATTTTCCCACATGAAGCCAAACAACATACTTGGGATGTCCCACGGTTTTCTTCTTGGACACTTGCAGTCAATTGGACTTGATTTTACCAAAAACTTCAGTGTAATAGCTGTGTGTCCCAAGGGGATGGGTCCTTCTGTAAGGAGGTTGTATGTACAAGGCAAGGAGATAAATGGTGCTAGAATTAATTCAAGTTTTGGAGTCCACCAGGATGTTGATGGTCGGGCTACTAATGTTGCTTTGGGGTGGTCTGTTGCCCTTGGTTTTCCTTTCACATTTTCCATTTCATTAGAGCAGGAATACAAGAGTGATATCTTTGGAGAGAGAGGAAGTTTACTGGGTGTCGTTCATGGAATTGTTGAGTCCTTGTTTAGAAGGTACACTAAAAATGGAATGAGTGAAGATCTTGCTTATAACACTGTTGAGTCCATAACAGGAGTAATATCTAAAACCATCTCAACTCAGGACATGTTGGCTGTATACAATGCTTTATCTGAAGATGGAAAGAAGGAATTTGAGAAAAGTTATGGTAAAGCGGTGAAATTCTTTACCATGTTCCGGAAATCAAAATTACCTTGCATGATAAAATTGATTTTTCAAGTTCTGAATTTTGTGTTGCAAATAATCAGTGATAATTTTTCATTCACGCAATGGGATCCAGGAACAATATCTCTATTCTCATATTGATTTTTAGAACCTTGAGGACAAGGTTCATGTGAACCCCGCGGCAATGATAGAGGATATAATAGTATTTATATTATTAGTTATTAATATTATTAGTAGACTCTTGTTGTATTTGGGCTTTAATAGTTGTTGGGCTTTTAGATTTATTATCCATTAAGAGTATTATATAATGTAGTCTCATAGAGACATTTAGAAGGAATCAAAGAAATCAAAGTTATTTTTATCTCTACTTTTTAGATTATTTTTAATGTCTTTCTTCTTTATTGTTAAAACCCTAGCTCTATAGACTTGGTAGGATTAGCTTCCTATCAGGAGTCTTGTTGAGTCATCCATAAACTAGCTAAAGTACAATACTAGGACGTTTTTCTCTTAACTTGCTGCATGAATGAATGTCGCCTTACATATTATTTATTATATATTGGATTTCTTGCTAGAATTCTTTTAATGGAGTGTTTCAAATTAATAAGTATTTAAGTTGTGTTCAACAAACTAGGAACTCAATTTGCTTGGTTCATTTTTTAATAGGAAGATGTTAACTAATTGCGAATTTCTTTTTTAAATAACCAAAATTTTCAAAATAATTCCTCATATAACCAAAATTTCAAAGTACTTACATAAATGGCCATTTTTTCATTATTTTAACACGTTGTCGCCACTTGCATTGGCGAATTGCAAATTGGAACGGTTTAAAACCCCCGTAAATATTTTTCTTAAGGCAAGTCGCCACTTGCATTGGCGACTACACTTAAATTTTAAGTTGTATTGTAAACTGTGGGGGTTCAAAACCGCCGCAAAGTTTAAAAAATTAAAATTTTAAGTGTAGTCGCCAATGCAACTGGCGACTTGCTTAAGAAAAAGATTTGCGGGGTTTTAAACCGCCCCAATTTGCAATTCGCCAATACAAGTGGCGACAATGTGTTAAAATAGTGAAAAAATGGTCATTTATGTAATTATTTTGAAAGTTTGGTTATATGCGGAATTTTTTTGAAAAACTTGGTTATTTAAAAAAAAATTCACTAATTGCCTGTATATTAATGTTAGTAGAGTGTTTGAATTCAGTACCTCTTTGTCATATTTCCTATATAAGGTGTCTCTTTCGATCATTCAAGCAACATATTGATATTTAGTAGTTTAAATTACTGATTTGCTTTATAAAATCCGGGGCAAAATATATTTATTGTCTTCTTAAATATCTCAAATTTCATTTTTAGTCTTTAATTTTTTTTAAAAAAAAAAATATTCACTTAATCATATAGAACCGAAGTTCAAACAATGTGAATACATGGACTCTCAATCTTGCAACGACAATACATATATATTGGACCCTTTTCTGACCGTGTATAGCACCAACAACATAATCAACATAAACATAACATATGTACAGTTAAATATGCAACATTTTTAACAATCACCATAATTATTGCTACTCAATAATTCATTATCGACAAATATATTATTATATCCATACTAGTATAATAACATCATCAATATTCAACATTTGCATTGTTAACCAATTATAATTAAAATTCTCAACATCATAACATCATCACAATATAACACCAACAAATCTGCACAAGTCTCATCATTTATTCATGACACATTCAGCCCCTGAAACTAACTCCATTTCATAGTAAATTGCGTTAGCTTTCCAACGCTTCAAACGCGGAGTCATTTGGACTTACAGATCAAATGTTACGTTCATGCTGTCATCACGCTGCTCGCTAACTCTCACTTATGGAACTCTCTAATGATAACAGTCGACAACGATTATTTCCTCAGCAATCGACACATATCCCCTTAAGTGTGCTTCAGACTCCTGGTTTGGTTCCACGTGTCATTACTAGTTGAAAACTGCTACAAACAATTCGCCAGATTGGTAACTACCTTTGAACTTCCTAACCGCATTAAGTGTTTTTATTAACTTCTCTAGCGTTGTCTAGACATCCTTTTCTTAACTGACTCTTAGACTTAGAAAATATGCTAAGTTCTAGACATCAGATGAACGTGTCGAACTTAACCATTTGTCGAAATTATTTTCAAGATTTTAGACATGTTTTGAAGGGAGAGTGATCCTAATCTTGTGGATTTGTTCCCGATAGTCCTCCAAACCCAAACTAACACGTTAGTTGAACCCTTCGATCGACGTGACTAGTGTATCAAAGGCTTAATCTCTTCATTCTTTGTTATTTTTTCAAACATTGTTATCATGTTTTTGTCAAATTCCTTAGTTAGCATTTTCAGGCTAACAATGTCAAACCATGTAAATATATTATAGGTGCTACCCCAACACTCTATTTAATATTGTCCTTTTTTAATCTTATTATTTCTAGTCTTATCACATATTCAACTCAACATCCTTATCTCTTAACAGTTACAATTTATTCAACATCATAAAGAGAACATATTCCTCCACTTCTTAAAAGTTGACAAGATACCTGATTTTAGTTGGAGAGCTTAAAAAATTAAATTATATTTAAACAAAGAAAAATAATCAAATCCAAATTTTCAAATTTATATTAAAACCGTTAATCATGGATTTATTTATTATTTTAATTCCGTTAATCATACATTTCACAAACCTTCAATTAAAACTCAACTATTCAAGTATTGAAGGTGTTCTAAATTATTCTAGAAAACTGCATGGAAATTATGTTCTAAATTTACGCATTATTTCAGTATTGTGCAGACAGAAAACAAAAACAAGTAAAGTAATGATAATGTCTATTTCCTGCTCATCAACTAACTATTTTGTGGCTGGGCATTGCTGCATCTTTTCTAGCCACTGAAATCATACGAGTATTTAAAAGTCTCACTATCAATATAAAAACAAATAGGAGTATTGAATAGTATAAGTGAAAGTGTATTATGTGGCTGGAATCTTGTTGAGTCATCTGTAAGCTAGCCAAAGTATAATACTAGCACGTTTTTATTAGGCGCAACTTGCTGCATGCATGACTGTCACATTATTATATATTAAATTTCTTGTCTGACATTCTTTTAATGGAGTGTTTGAAACAAACTATTAAAGTTGTGTTCAACAAACTGAAGTTGAGTTGTATTGAATTTTTTATAAGGACCGGTGTACCTCTAATACTCATTTGAATCAAATTGTTTATATAAAAAAAAAAGTTATATACGTTGGTCTCTATAAAATTTAAATTCTATTTTAGTTCTTATAAAAAAATGACATGTTTTGGTTCTTATAATTTTTTTTTTAATTGGCAACAAATTTACTAACCGAGTATTTGGGATACTCGCCTCGAACTCGATTACAAAAGCGGACTTTTAATCCTTACTATTAAACTATTGTATATTTTTGAATGATTATTTTAAAGATATAATTAGAACATTTTAAAAACTTTGTTGAAGGAAAAGAAACTCAAAATTTGATTTATAAATCAAAATTTTTATTACTTTTATCATTATCTTTTGAAGTTTAAAAAATTTATTTTTTATTCTTCTCGTTTTAAAAAAATTTACAGTTTGGTAAATAAACATTTTACAGTATTCTAAATACGTATGAAAAAATTTATTCAAAAATTTAAAAATTAAAGGATAATTAAACTGTTTTCAATTTTTTAGAAAATAGAAGATACAAAAATTACATGCATAAAAATTTTTTAGGAAATTTAAATCTCATTTCTTTAATAGAGACTAAAAAAAATTTGAGATATTTACAAGGACAAAAAATATTTACTCTTTCTTAAATAATTTTTTCGGAAACCTTTTTATTCTGAAAGGATCCTTTAAATTCATATATTTGCATATGCACATATTCAAGCGCTTTCTCCTTCCCTACTCAATATTTTTCATTTCCAAAACATCTAAAACACCTAAAAATAATGATTTTTCACTAAAAAAAGTGAATGTAAAAATAATTGCAGAAATTTGTGCCAATAAAAACAATAATTTAGTAAGTAAATTATCCTATCTTCAAAGATTGTGTTAAATTTGGTCTAAGATAATGTGATTTTAGTTGTGTTTGAAACAAGGGAGTTATAATCTTAACATAGTGCGCATAACGTGATTAATTGGGATATGAATAATTATAAACTAATGAGCTAGAGTAATGATTATAACTAATATGATAATAAAATCAATTAACTCTCCCTTGGAATCATCTACTCCTAGTGATAAATACATAACTTCATTTTAATTATGATCTTTTACAAAAGACAATTGCCAATAAATTAATCGTCAAGTAACCTGTTTTGTTTTGTTAGAAGCAACCCCCTATATTCTAAAAAACTATAATCAAAACTAACAAAGATTTTATAGCATGTAAAACTAGACTAATGGTTAAGAATATTCATGCATGCTTGTTGACAATCATAATAGTCTCATGTTCAAATCTCCGGTTAAATCTTAGTGACCATCTAAATCAATTCGCTAAAGTTCATAGACGAGAAAAAACATTAACTTCACATTATACTAAAAATAAAACACTACAAAAAAAATCAAGTTTGTCAAGTGAAAATCATCCCGCCAATGCTAATATCACCTTGCAACGCAACAATTGCGAGGTGAGATACCCACCCTGCAAAAACGTTAGTCGCAATTTTTTGTAAGGGGATTCGCACCCTGCAACTTAGAGAAACTGGCTAAGCTCCAATATCAATTCTATCAAAGTATAATTACTCTTGAAAATCTGAACAAGTATAACGCAACGGTTCGACGTATTACAGAAATTAAAATGAAGAGAAGTCTCCGTTTGCTTCGATTGACACCTGATTTGCTTTCACATTTAGAGGGCTTTTCAAACAACAATAATAGGTCTCCATTTTAAACTAATTGATGTATTAGTTTTATGAGGATTCAATTGTTGTTTATTTCTTATATGCGAAGTGAGAGTGATCCTAATCTTGTGGATTTGTTTACGATACTCCTCCAAACTCAAACTAACACGTTAGTTGAACCCTTCGATCGACGTGACTAGTGTGTCGAAGGCTTAATCTCTTATACTTAGTTATTTTTTCAAACATTGTTATCATCTTTCTGTCAAATCCGTTAGTTAGAATTTTCAAGCTAACAATATTAAACCACGTAAGTATATTATAGGTGTTACCCCAATACTCTCTTTAATATTGTTCTTTTTAATCTTATTATTTCTAATCTTACCAAATATTCAATCCAACGACATCCTTATCTCTTGACTGTTGCAGTTTATTCAACAACATAAATAAAAAATATTCATCCACTTCTAAAAAGTTGACAAAATACCTGATTTTAGTTGGAGAGCTTAAAAAATTAAATTATATTTAAACAAAGAAAAATAATCAAATCCAATTTTTCAAATTTAAATTAAAACCGTTAATCATGGATTTATTTATTATTTTAATTCCGTTAATCATACATTTCACAAACCTTCAATTAAAACTCAACTATTCAAGTATTGAAGGTGTTCTAAATTATTCTAGAAAACTGCATGGAAATTATTTCAGTATTGTGCAGACAGAAAACAAAAACAAGTAAAGTAATGATAATGTCTATTTCCTGCTCATCAACTAACTATTTTGTTGCTGGGCATTGCTGCATCTTTTCTAGCCACTGAAATCATACGAGTATTTAAAAGTCTCACTATCAATATAAAAACAAATAGGAGTATTGAATAGTATAAGTGAAAGTGTATTGTGTGGCTGGAATCTTGTTGAGTCATCCGTAAGCTAGCCAAAGTATAATAATAGCACGTTTCATTTTAGGCGCAATTTGCTGCATGCATGACTGTCACATTATTATATACTATTAAATTTCTTGTCTGACATTCTTTTAATGGAGTGTTTGAAACAAACTATTAAAGTTGTGTTCAACAAACTGAAGTTGAGTTGTATTGAATTTTTTATTAGGGCTAGTGTACCTCTAATACACTCATTTGAATCAAATTGCTTATATAAAAAAAAAGTTATATACGTTCGTCTCTATAAAATATTAAATTTTATTTTGATTTTTATAAAAAAATGATATGTTTTGGTTCTTATAAATTTTTTTTAATAGGCAACAAATTTACTAACCGAGTATTTGGGATACTCGCCTCGAACTCGATTACCAACGCGGACTTTTAATCCTTACTATTAAACTATTGTATATTTTTGAATGATTATTTTAAAGATATAATTAGAACATTTTAAAAACTTTGTTGAAGGAAAAGAAACTCAAAATTTGATCTATAAATCAAAAATTTTATTACTTTTATCATTATCTTTTGAAATTTAAAAAATTTATTTTTTATTCTTCTCGTTTTAAAAAATTTTAAAGTTTAGTAAATAAACATTTTACAGTATTCTAAACACGTATGAAAAAAATTATTCAAAAATTTAAAAATTAAAGGGTAACTTAACAGTTTTCAAATATTTAGAAAATAGAAGATACAAAAACTACATGCATAAAAATTTTTTAGGAAATAAAAATATCATTTCTTTAATAGAGACTAAAGAAAAATTTGAGATATTTACAAGGACAAAAAATATTTACTCTTTCTTAAAGAATTTTTTCGGAGACCTTTTTATTCCGAAAGGATCCTTTAAATTCATATATTTGCATATGCACATATTCAAGCGCTTTCTCCTTCCCTACTCAATATTTTTCATTTCCAAAACATCTAAAACACCTAAAAATTATTATTTTTCACTAAAAAAAGTGAATGTAAAAATAATTGCAGAAATTTTTGCCAAGAAAAACAATAATTTAGTAAGTAAATTATCCTATCTTCAAAGATTGTGTTAAATTTGGTCAAAGATAATGTGATTTTAGTTGTGTTATGAATAATTATAACTAATGAGTTAGAGTAATGTTAACTAATATGATAATAAAATCAATTAACTCTCCCTTCGAATCATCTACCCCTAGTGATAAACACATGACTTCATTTTAATTATGATCTTTTACAAAACACAATTAGCCAATAAATTAATCGTCAAGTAAGGATTTCATTCAAGAGAGCACTAGGGGTGCTCGAACCCGATTACAAATACGATAAGAAAACCACCTTTAAGAGGGCGTTAATAACGGCACTGTGTACCAATCGTAATAACTACGGCAATGCGGAGAAGAGAATCTACCCTAATTGATCCATTTCCACGAAGTGTACTTGATAGACGTAATACAATCTTCAAGGTTCACACTTTTGTCTTCAAAAATAATGGCATTCCTAGAACGCCAAATAGTCCATGAGACTGCTAACCAAACTATATAAACCACTTCTCTAACAGCTTTATTGTTCATCTTAGAAAAACTGTTTGAAAAATCCACGAAATCATTCGCCGAAATTTGCTTAGAGCAGCCCAGCCAAACATAGATAGCCTTCCAAATTCTTAAACTTAACAAACATTCTGTAAAAAGATGGTTCCTAGATTCGGGATAATTTCCGCACAACACACATAACTCGTCTGTTTCCGCTAACTCAATACCTCTCTCTAAAAGGTTGTCTTTTGTAGGGAGCCTATTGAGAATGAACCTCCACCCGAACATTAGGATATTAGATGGAGTTCTAATATAATTGTCATACCCCAAAATTTACCCGATATAATCCACATCTTCTAATTTATTAAGGGTGTTAAAAATTAAGAGCCATAGGGTTTAATATATCTATTGTTAAACTCGACCTCTTATAAAATTCTCTTATAAATCGGTTAAAATAAAATAGGGGTTTGAATAGCAAGTATTTTTGGGATCCAAACAATGGGCTCAATTATTACAAAAAAGTTCTATCATTTTTGGGATATTATTTGTGTTTCACTAACACTTTGTTTTTATTATTATTTTTTTGTGTAAGCAAGAATTTAATTAATGAGAGAACTAAGGGTTCTCCAACCTTGTTACACAAGAACCGGACAAAGCCCGAAAAAAAATGATATTACAAACCAATTACATTACGACATAAAAGATATAGGATCTTTACTAAAGTCGTAAAAATTACAATTAGGATACGCAATATCGCCCAAGAATGACCACCTCCATATCAAAATTTTGATATTCCAAACAATATTGTTAATGTTCCAAACTTCGTTTCTAAAACAATACTCGTTCCTTGTCAACCAAATAATCCAACAAGTAGCTAGCCAAAACACCCCCAATTTACCAACTTTGATACCTTTTACCCGCCCCATAGAATACCATTCCATAAAAGAAGGAATGCCATCAACCTCCTTCCGACTCGGGAAATCCCCCCACACACCAATTTTATTCCAAACAACCTTAACCACATCACACTTGAAAAACATATGTTCCAAATTCTCCAAATGCAAGTCGAAAAAAAGCAATTTAATAATAGTATTATATCTAACTATCGCTATTATTATGGTTATTAGTAACCTAACTAACATAATTAATTGGTTAATAAGTTTGTTTAGGCCAAAGCGAATCAATGGAGCAATAGGCCGATTAGGTAAAAAACAAAGAAAACCTAAAATAGACTAATATATATAAAAAAAAAAAAAAAATAAAAGAAAGAAAGGAAGAAGGGGAGGTGAAGGGGGGCCGAAAAAAAAAGGGGTTGGAGAAATCCCGATGTTTTTGACTAATCTGGAGATATTGACCAAGGCTATGGGGGAGACTTCCACCGAGGGAAGAACGCTGGGGAATTTGTTTGAATCTCTTCCATCTCGTATCCAGCCGCAACCGCCTCCCCCAATCTCGCCGGCCACCTCTCCTCCGCCGACAGCAACCATCCATCTCCCAATCTCGCCGGCCACGTAGCCTTCACCGTACACGCCTCTCGCTGGCCACTGCGCCGTAAACGGCATCCTTCTGCACCACACACTTTCTTTTCATTTATTTTTATGTTGTTTTTACCCCTGCATATGTATAGGGGATGGAGGAAATGCCTGCGTTTTTTTTCCAAAAAAAAAGGAACTTCACGAAGACGAAGGAGAAAGGGGCTGCGAGCTTATTTGTTTTTTTTATTGTTATTCGCCCGTTTTTTTTGTATATTAAAACAAAGGATCATTATCAAGTAACTAACGAATCTGGTTCAGGTGGTAAAGGGCGCTTGGAGTTGAGTTGCTTTTTCTTCAATTTACTGCACTTGTCTACTCACGATCCAGTATGGCGAAGCTACGTATGTGCGTGGTACAGACGCGGTTCCAGCCATGGGATCATTAATGATCCTAGATCCAAGGGTTCTGAAGACATGGCCCATGGTATACCTCTCAAACGCGGCACATAGGATCGGCACCCAGTTCTTTTATTTAATTATTTAGATTAATCAATAGTTAATTATATTTGATTTAATTAATTATTTAAATTAGGATTAGGATATCAAACTAGGATGAGGGTTAGGAGTATAACGTTTTCTCCGATTATGTCGATTATTCGACTTAATTGATTTAATCTACTTAATCTAAATACAAAGAAGTCATGATGGCAACCCTAGCCACATGTCATCTTGGTAAAATTCTCGCCACATGTCATTTGCTAATAATTCTAAATACAATTTCTAATTATACAAACTCTATATTAAAATAATTAAAATAAATAATGAAATAATTATAATTATAATAATAATAAAACTAAACCACCACTATTAATAATAATAATAATAATAATATAATATCAAACTAAAATCATAATAATAATAATAATAATAATAATAATAATAATAATAATAATAATAATAATAATATTCAACCACTACTATTAATGCTACCGCAACTTAATAATATTGTATTAATAATATAATATAATAATAATAAAAATAAAAATAAAAATATTAAATAATAAATAATAATTTAATATTTAGCTAATTATAATAATAAAATAATAATAATAATAATAATATAATATCTAGCACTCACTATTAAAAATAGTATGATTTATGTAAATCATAATTATTTATTTATTAATGCAATCCTATTGAATTTAAAATTAATTTCAATAAAAATAAAAAGTAAAAAAAATGTTAAAGTGTGAGATTACTAATACTTTTTGTCAGATATAAAATATGTAACAAATTTATGAGATTTTTTTTTTGAAAAATAATAAATTTATGAGATAAATTGTATTTGACTATAATTTTACACGTATAAGAAACTTAAATATATTTTATTTATTAAAGTAATTTTTATATTTTATATTTTTTATTTATTAAAACTATTATTTTGATAATTTTGTCTATTACTTTAATATTAGATGTTTTTAGTATTTTCTTTTTTATATCAAAATCCTTTTAACTACTATTTCATCTACTTTCTAACCATGATCATGCATTTACCCGTTATATTAATGTTAAATTTTAATTTATAAATTGATTTTAAAAAAATAATTTAAAATTATTCTTTAAATAAATATTGATATAATAAATTTGGGATGAATTAATTATTTGAAAATATTTGTAACAGGCAAGTTAAATTTGTAACTTTTAAATTATTTGAAAAATTATTTTAGTTTAATCCTATTTATGTAAAAACTAACGGTTCTTACACTAAAAATCACTATTATCTTAATAATCATTAATCAAAAACTCATAATACGTAATTAATTAAACATTTCTCCCAATACTAAAAAAAGTTTCTCTCTTCTCCCAATTGAAAAAAATAATTATTTTAAATTTAAATTAATAATTTATATTTAGATAATGCATAATAATAATAATAATAATAATAATAAAAATAAAAAATTAAAAGAATATAGTTATGAAATATAAAAATTCTAAGAAACTTTAGAATTAAATTTTAAACATAAAAAGAAATTAATGCCAAAGATAAAACCTAAATAAAAGCTTATGTGTCATTCTCACATTTTTTTCAATTTAAAAATATTAATATAATTCATATAATTTTAATATCTTAAAATATTAATATAATTCATATAATTTATGCTATGAGCACGTTGGAGAAAAGGAGGCGTTTATGGAAGGATATAGAACAACTGCACCTCTCTGTGCAGGGTCCCTGGTTTGTATTGGGGGATTTTAATAATGTGTGTCATGTCCAGGATAGAATTGGTGGCAAGATGGTACAGGAAAGTGAGTATGTTGATCTGAAAAACATGATGGAGGTCACTGAGCTGGTGGAGAAAGACAGTATAGGGGACTATTTTACTTGGTTTAATAAACACTCAAGTAACCCGATATATTCCAGAATTGACAGAGTGTTAGGGAACATGGATTGGCACACACAAAACATATCTACTGTGCTAAAAGTCTGTGATGCAGGGATATCGGATCATGCTTTGTTATGTTTAGAGGACCAATGTCAAACGGTGCCCAGGAAGAGGAGCTTTAAATTCCAGAACATTGTGACAACTACGGAAGGTTATTTGGAGGCAGTCAAGCAGGATTGGTACAAACCTCAAGCTGGTTCGGCTATGCTGAAGATATGGAGGAAATTGCAGAGACTCCAAAAAGTGATTAATCAGTTAAGTCAGCCTTTCAGAGATATTACGTCCCAACTGGTTAAAACAAGAGAGAAGCTGAAAATGGTCCAAGAAACTCTGAGCCAAGATAAACAGAATGCTGAATGTATTATGGAGGCCAAAAAGCTGACAGAAGAAGTGATAAGATTGAACAACATTGAGGAGCATATACTGCAGCAAAGATCCAAGGTCGAATGGCTTAAATTGGGGGATGGTAATAATAGATTTTTCTATGCTGCCCTGCAAAATAAGCTGAAGCAAAATAAAATTCAAACTATGACAAGAGAGGATGGAAATGTGTTAACTACTCAGGATGAATTTGAAGCTGAGGTGTTGGATTATTATGGTAAAATTGTGGGGTGTAAGGAGGAAAACCTGAAGGGTGTGAATATTGTAGCATTGAGACAAGGAAAACAATTGAATAGGGATCTCAGGGAGATGCTGGAAGCGCCTGTCACAGAGTTGGAAATTAAAAATGCTCTTGAAGGCATTAAAGATAATTCAGCCCCGGGTATAGACGGATATGGTGCGAAATTCTACAAGGCCTCTTGGGACATAATTAAACATGATGTTATTGAAGCTGTACAAGAGTTTTTTGTCCAGGAAAAAATGTTCAAAGCGGTGAATTGCACGTTGGTCACCCTGATCCCAAAAACCGATAATGCTACGATGGCCAAAGAATTCCGACCAATATCCTGCTGCACTGTGCTCTATAAAATAATCTCCAAGATACTTACAGTGAGAATGAGTAAGGTATTAAGGAGTATTATTGATGATAGCCAAGCGGCGTTCACTCCCGATCTAAATATACACGACCACATCCTACTTGCGTTTGAACTAATCAAAGGGTATAATACGAAAACTGGACCGCCTAAGGGAATGACTCAAATGGATCTGCAGAATGTTAGAACAAGATTTGTTCTGATCAATTATCTTAGTTTTGATGATAACAATAATATGAATTTTGCTTAAGATAATATGGTACTCTAATCCAATGCAATTTCCCTTTCAGGAAATATATATAAAGAGTACGCATAATTCAGCGCTCAGAAGCTTTGTCTCAAAGGGTTCAGCATGCAACATCAGAACATGGTCTGGCAAGACATCAGAAGATGGTCGAAGCAGAATCAGAACATGGGTCTATGGAAGCATCAGAAGAACATGAGATCAGAAGCACTGAAGCTCAGAAGATGGTATCACGCTCAGAAGCACTTCACGGTCAGAAGATCAGAAGATGCTATGCACCAAGCTGTTTGACTCTGATGATATTCAAACGTTATATTCACAAACATCAGATCAGAAGAAAGTACAAGTGGCAAGCTACGCTGACTGACAAAAGGAACGTTAAAAGCTATTAAAGGCTACGTCAGTAGACACAGCGTGAACAAGGCTCGAGGTAGTTGACAAAAGCGTATAACATTAAATGCGATGCTGTACGGAACACGCAAAGCATTAAATGCATTCAACGGTCATCTTCTCCAACGCCTATAAATATGAAGTTCTGATGAGAAGCAAGGTTAACGATTCTGCACCAAAACAACTTATATCAAACTTGCTGAAACGCTGTTCAAATCTAAACTCAGAATCTTCATCTTCATCAAAGCTCACTACATTGCTGTTGTAATATATTAGTGAGATTAAGCTTAAACGATTAAGAGAAATATCACAGTTGTGATTATCGCTTGTAAGAAGCATTTGTAAACTCTTGAATTGATTACATTAAGTTGTAAGGAACTAGAGTGATCGGTTGATCAGAATACTCTAGGAAGTCTTAGGAGTGAACTAAGCAAGTTGTAACTAGAGTGATCGTGTTGATCAGTAGACTCTAGAAAAGTCTTAGAGGGTATCTAAGCAGTTGTTCCTGGAGTGATCAGTGTGTGATCAGAAGACTCTGGAAGACTTAGTTGCAGACTAAGTGGAAAACCATTGTAATCCGTGCGATTAGTGGATTAAATCCTCAGTTGAGGTAAATCATCTCTGCGGGGGTGGACTGGAGTAGTTTAGTTAACAACGAACCAGGATAAAAATATCTGTGCAATTTATTTTTATCTGTCAAGTTTTTAAAGCTACACTTATTCAAACCCCCCCTTTCTAAGTGTTTTTCTATCCTTCAATTGGCATCAGAGCGCCGGTTCTAAGGTGCAAGCACTTAACCGTGTTTAGAAAAGATTCAGGAAGAGAAAAACGCTTCAGTAAAAGATGGTTGATGAAAATGAAAAGTCTACACCTACACCTGCATCTACATCTGGCTCTGCTGAGCAATACAACAGTAACAATGGTTATACTAGACCGCCGGTATTTGATGGTGAAAACTTTGAATACTGGAAAGATAAACTGGAAAGTTACTTTCTGGGTCTAGATGGTGATCTATGGGATCTTCTGATGGATGGTTACAAACATCCTGTAAATGCCAGAGGCGTAAAGCTGACAAGGCAAGAAATGGATGATGATCAGAAAAAGCTTTTCAGGAATCATCATAAATGCAGAACTGTTTTGCTGAATGCTATCTCTCATGCTGAGTATGAGAAGATATCTAACAGGGAAACGGCCTATGACATATATGAGTCCTTGAAAATGACTCATGAAGGAAATGCTCAAGTCAAGGAGACTAAAGCTCTAGCTTTAATCCAGAAGTATGAAGCCTTCAAGATGGAGGATGATGAAGACATTGAAAAGATGTTTTCAAGATTTCAAACTCTTACTGCTGGATTGAGAGTTCTTGACAAGGGATACACCAAGGCTGATCACGTAAAGAAGATCATCAGAAGCTTACCCAGAAGATGGGGTCCTATGGTGACTGCATTCAAGATTGCAAAGAATCTGAATGAAGTTTCTCTGGAAGAGCTTATCAGTGCCTTGAGGAGTCATGAAATAGAGCTGGACGCAAATGAGCCTCAAAAGAAAGGTAAGTCTATTGCATTAAAATCTAATATCAAGAAATGCACTAACGCTTTTCAGGCCAGAGAAGAAGATCCTGAAGAATCAGAATCTGAAGAAGAAGATGAACTGTCCCTGATCTCCAGAAGGCTAAATCAACTCTGGAAGACCAAGCAAAGGAAGTTCAGAGGCTTCAGAAGTTCAAAGAAATTTGAACGTGGAGAATCTTCTGATGATAGAAGATTTGACAAGAAGAAGGTCATGTGCTATGAATGCAATGAGCCTGGACACTACAAGAATGAATGTCCAAATCTTCAGAAGGAAAGTCCCAAGAAAAAGTTTCATAAGAAGAAAGGTCTTATGGCAACCTGGGATGAGTCAGAAGATGATTCTGAAGATGAGCAGGCCAACTGTGCGCTGATGGCGACAGAAGATGACGGATCAGAATCTACATCAGAATCAGATTCTGAAGAGGTATTTTCTGAACTTACTAGAGATGAGTTAGTTTCCGGTCTAACTGAACTTCTGGAACTCAAGTCTCAGATTAGTCTCAAATACAAAAAGCTGAAAAAGCAATTTGAATTTGAAACAAAGAAGCTTGAGTTGGAGAACTCTGAATTAAAAGAAAAACTTTTAAAATTATCCAATAATGTTGGATCTCCTTCTGATTCAGAACAATCCACTCCTAGTCTAAACCATATTCTGAAAGAATATGATTTAAGTTTCAGGAAGTTCTTATCTAGAAGTATTGGCAGAAGTCAGCTAGCTTCTATGATATATGCTGTGTCTGGAAACAAAAGAGTCGGCATTGGTTTGGAGGGTGAAACCCCATACAAACTTGAACCTGTTGATGAAATGAAAATCACATACAAGCCATTGTATGATCAGTTCAAGTATGGCCACTCCCATGATATTAGGCACACTTCACATGCTCAAAGTTTTCACATAACACACACCAAAAAGCATGTGACACAACCTAGGAAATATCATGAAACTCACATTAAGTATTATCATGCTGTTCCTCCTATTGCTTACAATGTTAAACCCAAGTTCAATCAGAACTTGAGAAAATCTAACAAGAAAGGACCCAAGAAAATGTGGGTACCTAAGGATAAGATTATTCCTATTGCAGATATCCTTGACTGCAAAAAGGACAAAGCACAACATGTCATGGTACCTGGACTCTGGATGCTCGCGACACATGACAGGAAGAAGGTCTATGTTCCAAGACCTGGTGCTTAAGTCTGGAGGAGAAGTCAAGTTTGGAGGAGATCAGAAGGGCAAGATAATTGGCTCTGGAACTATAAAGTCTGGTAACTCTCCTTCCATTTCTAATGTACTTCTTGTGGAAGGATTAACACATAACCTCTTATCTATCAGTCAATTGAGTGACAATGGTTATGATATAATCTTTAATCAAGAGTCTTGCAAGGCTGTAAATCAGAAGGATGGCTCAATCCTATTTACAGGCAAGAGGAAGAACAACATTTATAAGACAGATCTGCAAGATCTTATGAGTCAGAAGGTGACTTGTCTTATGTCTGTTTCTGAAGAGCAGTGGGTCTGGCACAGAAGATTAGGTCATGCTAGTTTGAGAAAGATTTCTCAGATTAACAAACTGAATCTGGTCAGAGGACTCCCTAATCTGAAATTCAAATCAGATGCTCTTTGTGAAGCATGTCAGAAGGGCAAGTTCTCCAAACCTGCATTCAAGTCCAAGAATGTTGTTTCTACCTCAAGGCCATTAGAACTCTTGCACATTGATCTGTTTGGCCCAGTCAAAACAGCATCTGTCAGAGGGAAGAAATATGGATTAGTCATCGTAGATGATTATAGTCGCTGGACATGGGTAAAATTCTTGAAACACAAGGATGAGACTCATTCAGTGTTCTTTGATTTCTGCATTCAGATTCAATCTGAAAAAGAGTGTAAAATCATAAAGGTTAGAAGTGATCATGGTGGTGAATTTGAGAACAGATCCTTTGAAGAATTCTTCAAAGAAAATGGTATTGCCCATGATTTCTCTTGTCCTAGAAATCCACAGCAAAATGGGGTTGTAGAACGAAAGAATAGGACTCTGCAAGAAATGGCCAGAACCATGATCAATGAAACCAATATGGCTAAGCATTTCTGGGCAGAAGCAATAAACACTGCATGCTATATTCAGAATAGAATCTCTATCAGACCTATTCTAAATAAGACTCCCTATGAATTGTGGAAGAATAGAAAGCCCAACATTTCATATTTCCATCCTTTTGGATGTGTATGCTTTATTCTGAACACTAAAGATCATCTTGGTAAGTTTGATTCCAAAGCTCAAAAATGTTTCCTTCTTGGATATTCTGAACGCTCAAAAGGCTACAGAGTATACAATACTGAAACATTGATTGTAGAAGAATCAATCAATATCAGGTTTGATGATAAGCTTGGTTCTGAAAAACCAAAGCAGTTTGATAATTTTGCAGATTGTGATATTGATATATCAGAAGTTGTTGAGCCAAGAAGCAACGCATCAGAAGCAGAGCTCCTCAGAAGCAAAGAACCTGAAGATCAAGTATCAGCTTCTCTGGAGGATCTAAGCATTTCTGAAGAACCATCTGTCAGAAGATCATCCAGACTCATCTCTGGTCATTCAGAAGATGTCATTCTTGGAAAGAAGGATGATCCAATTAGAACAAGAGCATTCCTTAAGAACAATGCAGATTGTCAATTAGGTCTTGTATCTTTGATCGAGCCAACTTCTGTTGATCATGCTCTAGAAGATCCAGACTGGATAATTGCTATGCAAGAAGAATTAAATCAGTTTACAAGGAATGATGTTTGGGATCTTGTTCCTAGACCAGATGGATTCAATATAATTGGTACAAAATGGGTCTTCAGAAACAAGCTCAGTGAGAAAGGTGAAGTGGTAAGGAACAAAGCCAGACTGGTGGCTCAGGGTTATAGTCAGCAAGAAGGGATTGACTACACAGAAACCTTTGCACCAGTGGCCAGGTTAGAATCTATTCGTCTATTAATTTCTTTTGCCACTCAACATAACATCACTCTTTATCAGATGGATGTTAAGAGTGCCTTCTTAAATGGTTATATAGATGAAGAAGTTTATGTCCATCAACCTCCTGGTTTTGAAGACTCTATGTCTCCTAATCATGTTTTTAAACTCAAGAAATCATTGTATGGATTGAAACAGGCTCCCAGAGCTTGGTATGAACGCTTAAGTTCTTTCCTTCTGGATAATGGTTTCACTAGAGGAAAAGTGGACACTACTCTCTTTTGTAAAACCTTTAAAAGGGATATTTTAATTTGTCAAATATATGTAGATGATATTATTTTTGGAACATCTAATGCTACACTTGGAAAGGAGTTTGCTGAGTCTATGCAGGCTGAGTTTGAAATGAGCATGATGGGAGAACTCAAGTATTTCCTTGGAATACAAATAAATCAAACATCAGAAGGAACGTATGTTCACCAAACCAAGTATGTGAAGGAACTTCTGAAGAAGTTTAATCTTCTAGACTGCAAAGAAGCCAAAACTCCTATGCATCCAACATGCATCCTAGGTAAGGATGAGGTAAGTAAGAAGGTAGATCAGAAGTTATACAGAGGTATGATTGGATCTCTTCTATATTTGACTGCTTCTAGACCTGACATTCTGTTCAGTGTTTGTTTGTGTGCTAGATTCCAATCAGATCCTAGAGAATCTCATTTAACTGCTGTTAAGAGAATTCTAAGGTATCTGAAAGGTACTACTAATGTTGGCTTAGTTTACAGAAAATCTAAAGAATACAACTTAGTAGGATTCTGCGATGCTGACTATGCTGGAGACAGAATTGAAAGAAAAAGTACTTCAGGAAGTTGCCAATTTCCTGGAAGTCATTTGATCTCCTGGTACAGCAAGAAGCAAGCAACTATTGCTCTATCAACAACAGAAGCAGAATATGTCGCTGCTGCTGGTTGTAGTACACAGATGCTCTGGATGAAGAGTCAGTTAGAAGATTATCAGATATTTGAGAGTAACATTCCTATATTCTGTGATAATACTTCTGCTATATGTTTATCTAAGAATCCTATTCTTCATTCAAAAGCTAAACATATTGAGATAAAACATCATTTCATAAGGGACTATGTTCAGAAGGGTGTTATATCTTTAAACTTTGTTGATACAGACCATCAATGGGCTGATATCTTTACAAAACCCCTGGCTGAAGATAGGTTTAAGTTCATTCTGAAGAACATCAGTATGGATTTATGCCCAGAATGAGAAGATGAGAAGTTCTTATGTATGAGTAACTTCTGAAATGAAAATGGATTATTTTTTATATATCAGAAGTTCTGATTGAAATCTTTTAGAATTTATGATTCGGTTATTACTAACGTTTCAATGTCTAAGTTGATTCAGAACCTCTTTTAAAGCAAAACAGTTGTTACGTTTTTATCTCGGGATGGTAAACCTGTCGTTACTATTCATGGATAAACGTGCGTGCAGTTGAAGGGACGCCGACCATAGGTAACTGTGCTAGTCACCTCATTTGTCTTCATTATCTCTCCTCACGTCACGTAACATTAAATGCTATTCATCATTCGTTTCACTTTATTTTCTTTTAAATACTCTTCAAACTCTTCTCTTTCCCTCTCATCTCTCTCTATCTCCTTGCATCCCTCATCGAGTTTTTTTTTTCTCTCTCTCTCTTCCATATCAAACCCTACCTGTTCATTTTTCTGCAAACCCATCATGAACTCTTCATCAAGCCCAGGAAATAATGAAAATGATCAAAACAACAAAAGAAAAGCTGTTGAAACATCACCTTCTAAACCCAAAAAGATCAAAATCACCTATGATCCTCTCAAGGTGAATCCTTTCGAAGCAATGTTGTCTGGAAACTATTCTAGACGTGTGTTTCATCCTCCTGGTGAAAGCCCTCCATCATCTCCATCTTCTTCCTCATCTTTCGACCTTCAAGACTCAGCTTCCTCTTCATCTAACCTTTCCTCTCCCTTAATCTCTTCTGACGAAATCTCTTCATCTTCACCCGCTGAGAATGTTGTCTCTGGTAAAGATGGTGGAAGATCTGCATCAGGACCAAGTCTCCCTGATCCCTCGCCTGAAAGCTGTTAGAACAAGAATTGTTCTTATCAATTATCTTAGTTTTGATGATAACAATAATATGAATTTTGCTTAAGATAATATGGTACTCTAATCCAATGCAATTTCCCTTTTAGGAAATATATAAAGAGTACGCATAATTCAGCGCTCAGAAGTTGTGTCTCAAATGGTTCAGCATGCAACATCAGAACATGGTCTGGCAAGACATCAGAAGATGGTCGAAGCAGAATCAGAACATGGGTCTATGGAAGCATCAGAAGAACATGAGATCAGAAGCACTGAAGATCAGAAGATGGTATCACGCAACAGAAGCACTTCAAGATCAGAAGATCAGAAGATGCTATGCACCAAGCTGTTTGACTCTGATGATATTCAAACGTTGTATTCACAAACATCAGATCAGAAGGAAGTACAAGTGGCAAGCTACGCTGACTGACAAAAGGAACGTTAAAAGCTATTAAAGGCTACGTCAGTAGACACAGCGTGAACAAGGCTCGAGGTAGTTGACAAAAGCGTATAACATTAAATGCAATGCTGTACGGAACACGCAAAGCATTAAATGCACTCAACGGTCATCTTCTCAACGCCTATAAATATGAAGTTCTGATGAGAAGCAAGGTTACCAATTCTTAACAACTCTGAACGAAAATAAACTTGCTGAAACGCTATTCAATCAAAGCTCAGAATCTTCATCAACTCACTACATTGCTGTTGTAATATCTTAGTGAGATTAAGCTTAAACGATAAGAGAAATATCACAGTTTGTGATTATAGCTTTTAAGAAGCATTTGTAAACTCTTGAATAGATTACATTAAGTTGTAAGGAACTAGAGTGATCGTGTGATCAGTATACTCTAGGAAGTCTTAGCAGTTGGCTGAGCAGTTTGTAACTAGAGTGATCAGGTTGATCAGTAGACTCTAGAAAAGTCTTAGAAGTTGTCTAAGCAGTTGTTCCTGGAGTGATCAAGTTGTGATCAGAATACTCTAGAAGACTTAGTCGTGGACTAAGTGGAAAACCATTGTAATCCGTGCGATTAGTGGATTAAATCCTCAGGTTGAGGTAAATCATCTCTGCGGGGGTGGACTGGAGTAGCTTCGTTAACAGCGAACCAGGATAAAAATAATTGTGCAATTTATTTTTATCGTCCAAGATTTAAAGTCACACTTATTCAATCCCCCCCTTTCTAAGTGTTTTTCTATCCTTCAATTGGTATCAGAGCGCCGGTTCTAAGGTGCAAGCACTTAACCGTGTTTAGAAAAGATTCAGGAAGAGAAAAACGCTTCAGTAAAAGATGGTTGATGAAAGTGAAAAGACTACACCTACACCTGCATCTACATCTGGCTCTGCTGAGCAATACAACGGTAACAATGGTTATACTAGACCGCCGGTATTTGATGGTGAAAACTTTGAATACTGGAAAGATAAACTGGAAAGTTACTTTCTGGGTCTAGATGGTGATCTATGGGATCTTCTGATGGATGGTTACAAACATCCAGTAAATGCCAGTGGCGTAAAGCTGACAAGGCAAGAAATGAATGATGATCAAAAGAAGCATTTCAGGAATCATCATAAATGCAGAACTGTTTTGCTGAATGCTATTTCTCATGTTGAGTATGAGAAAATATCAAACAGGGAAACAGCCTATGATATATATGAGTCCTTGAAAATGACTCATGAAGGAAATGCTCAAGTCAAGGAGACAAAAGCTCTTGCCTTAATCCAGAAGTATGAAGCCTTCAAGATGGAGGATGATGAAGACATTGAAAAGATGTTTTCGAGATTTCAAACTCTGACTGCTGGATTGAGAGTTCTTGACAAAGGATACACCAAGGCTGATCATGTAAAGAAGATCATCAGAAGCTTACCCAGAAGATGGGGTCCGATGGTGACTGCATTCAAGATTGCGAAGAATCTGAATGAAGTTTCTCTGGAAGAGCTTATCAGTGCCTTGAGAAGTCATGAAATAGAGCTGGACGCAAATGAGCCTCAAAAGAAAGGTAAGTCTATTGCATTAAAATCAAATATCAAGAAATGCACTAACGCTTTTCAGGCTAGAGAAGAAGATCCTGAAGAATCAGAATCTGAAGAAGAAGATGAACTGTCCATGATTTCCAGAAGGGTAAATCAACTCTGGAAGAGCAAGCAAAGGAAGTTCAGAGGCTTCAGAAGTTCAAAGAGATTTGAACATGGAGAATCTTCTGATGAAAGAAGATCTGACAAGAAGAAGGTCATGTGCTATGAATGCAATGAGCCAGGACACTTCTGAAATGAATGTCCAAATCTTCAGAAGGAAAATCCCAAAAAGAAGTTTCATAAGAAGAAAGGTCTTATGGCAACCTGGGATGAGTCAGAAGATGATTCAGAAGATGAGCAGGCTAACTGTGCGCTGATGGCGACAGAAGATGACGGATCAGAATCTACATCAGAATCAGATTCTGAAGAGGTATTTTCTGAACTTACTAGAGATGAGTTAGTTTCCGGATTAACTGAACTTCTGGAATCCAAGTCTCAGATTTGTATTAAATACAAAAAGCTGAAAAAGCTATTTGAATTTGAAACAAAGAGGCTTGAGTTGGAAAATTCTGAATTGAAAGATAAACTTTTAAAATTATCCAATGATGTTGGATCTCCTTCTAATTCAGAAAAATCCACTCCTAGCCTAAACCATATTCTGAAAGAATATGATTTAAGTTTCAGGAAGTTCTTATCTAGAAGTCTAGGCAGAAGTCAGCTAGCTTCTATGATATATGCTGTGTCTGGAAACAAAAGAGTTGGCATTGGTTATGAGGGTGAAACCCCATACAAAATTGAACCTGTTGATGAAATGAAACTCACATACAAGCCATTGTATGATCAGTTCAAGTATGGCCACTCTCATGATATTAGGCACACTTCACATGCACAAAGTTTTCACATAACACACACCAAGAAGCATGTGACACAACCTAGGAAATATCATGAAACTCATATTAAAAATTATCATGCTGTTCCTCCTATTGCTTATAATGTCAAACCCAAGTTCAATCAGAACTTGAGAAAATCTAACAAGAAAGGACCCAAGAAGATGTGGGTACCAAAGAAAAAGATTATTTCTTTTGCAGATTCTCTTGATAACAAAGAAGACAACATTCAACATGACATGACACCTGGACTCAAGTTGCTCTCAACACTTGAAGGGAAGAAAGATTGTCTTCCAAGTTCTGGTTCTTAAATCTGTTGAAGAAACTATGTTTGTAGGAATTCAGAAAAGAAGCTTATTAGTCTTGGAACCATCTATGATGTTTGCCTCTAAGGCTTTGATGTTTCTTTCTTGATTATTCTGAATGCTCTAAATGCTACAGAATATACAACATTGAAACATTGATTGTGGACAAATCAATAAACATCTGTTTTGATGATAAACTTGTTTCTGATGAAACAAAGAGCTTAAGAATTTCTGCAGATACAGTTTTGTCTTATCAGAAGCTGCAGAACAAAGAAGTGAACCTCCAGAAACTGTGTATATCAGAAGTAATGGATCAGAAGATCATTCAGATTTATATCAGCACACTTCAGAAGGAGTGTTTCCAGAAGAGAAAGTAGATCAGATCAGAAGCAGTAATCAGAATCTAAAGGCGTAAAATCTCTCTGATATTTACAGCTGTCATCTATTATCTGATGATGAACACGTGTCTGTACGGTTTGTACAAAGCGTGCAGTTGAAAAGACGCCGACCTAGGTAACTGTATTAAATCATTTCATTTACTGTGTTCTCTCTCCTAATGTCATTTCTCATTAAATGCATAATGATTTCTTTTTAAATCTTTTAAATAACCCGCTTCATCTTCATTCCCACTTTTTCTCTCTTTCTCTCTCTTTTGTGCATTCACCTCGTTGCATCTCTCTTCAAACCCTAGTTCTTGATTTGATCTCAAAGCATTATTATAATGAATCCATCTTCTCGTTCATCAATCTCTAAAGATAGTATCACTTCCACACAGAACCGTTTAAGCAAAAATGATGCTCCGTTGAAAACATGCTTAATACCCACGAAAGAACTGGAAGTTCTATGTGAATCGGCTGTGGACGTCAACAACCTTAAAGCAAATGGCTTTCAGTGTGATGCAAGAATCTTTGAGCAAGGATGGTCTAAATATCTTGATAGATTGGTTGGTCCAATTTATCCTGAACTTGTAAAGGAGTTTTGGGTACATGCAACAGTTACCCCAACTGCCATCATTTCATTCGTGCTAGGGCATGAAGTGACTATCACTGAGAAACTCATCAGAAAGCTGTACAATCTTGATGATGAAGAAGGTTGGTCTGAGTTTCAACCCCATACAGTTGACTGGACTTTAGTTGAAAAACAAATCTCTACGGTTGTTGGAACTGACTCTCATTTTACGGGCAACTTAAAGCCTTTTTATAAAGTATGGGCTGAGATTATTCTGGGTTCTCTTCACCATAGAAAAAAGATGCGCTGCTCCTCCTACATCAGTCCGACTCACAAGTATACTCTTTTCTGCATTGGCAAAAAGATAGAGATCAACATCTCTCATATTCTATTTGAGAATCTGAAAACCTCTATCTTTGATTCAAGAGAAGATGAAAGGGCGAAGTACCCTCATATTCCAAGAACAAACATTCCTTTCGGAAGGATGATTTCAGACATTCTGATTGAAAGCAAAGTGGTGGACTCCATCAAAAATTGTAATGCCTCGCATTTTCTTGGAGTAACTCAAGGTCCCATCTTCAATGGTGTTGATCTGTTCGGACTGGAAGTCATTAAGAATGTACCTGTTATGTGCACAAGCTTTCCTGACATTCTGTCAAGAAGAATTGCTGTTGAAGGATTCATATCTTTGCATCATAAAGAACTTGATCAAGTTGTCAAGTTTTACTTGGAAGATTGTGTGAGGAAGCAATCAGACGTTGATCCTGCTTGGATCCGTGGCAGAGTACTTCCATCCAAAGATGATATTCTGAAGAAGGATAAAAAGGAACGTCAGGCAAGGCAAAAAAGAAAGGCACAAGAAGATGAGGCTGAGAGAGCCAAGAAGTTGAGGGTCACCTATGATCCTGACAAGGTGGAATCTAAAGAACGAAGAGATAAAAGGATCAGAGATTCCTTTCGCAGAACCAGATCTTCTTCTTCTTCTGTACAAATCTCCAGAAATGTCCTTACTCCACCTCCTTCTGTCCCTAAACCATCTTTCCAATCACCTCCATCTGAACCAAAAGTAAACTTCACTCTACCAAATCCTTCTCCATCATCCTCCTCCTCTCCCTTTCTAAACCCCACACCTTTAAGTATTCTTCCCCCAACTCCTTCTGATAAATCTCTCTCACCAATTCCCTTTACAAACACTCCATCCTCGTCTCAATCCATCATTTCTGATATTCCATCCTCATCAATCATTCTCTCAGATATCCCTTCTTCCTCATTCACCGTACTTCCAACTTCTATATCTCATCCCTTACCTATCGAAAATTCCGAACCTTACTGTCTTCTCTATCCTGACTACAAATTCACCTTCAATCCGCCTGAACCTGAACCCTATACCTACCTGGAACTTTTCAGACTTGAGGTGATTAGCAGTCTAGACCTTCTGAAGGATGCATTCCTAAATGGTCTAGATGATGTTTCTACAAGAAATCTCTGGAGAAAATTTCGCAAGGATTTTCAAGTAGAAGCAATAGCAGTACAGAAAAGACTAGTGGCTGCTGCCCCTGGTTACCCTGGTTACCTTCTGGAGGGAGATAATGGTATATACTACCATCCTCTCAGAAATTGTGTTGCTGCTGAGGAGAAGCCCCTTGTGGATGAGATGGAACAGTTGAGACTGGCTGCTGCAATGGAAGCAAACCCATGCAGGGACATGGTTATCTGGATTCCTGAGTATCCTGTTCTGCTAGGAGACTTCAAGACTCTCTTTGACTATCTGAGGGAAAACCCGTCTGAGAAAGATCCAAACTTGGTCATTCCAGAAGTTGTTGACCCACCAGTAGTTGAAGGTCCTTCTGCTCCAAGGAATCTAGCTGCCATTCTTCAGGCACTTGAGAATGGAGACTCGGAAATTCCTGCTGCAGAATATGGAGATGCTTCTATGCAAGAAGCAGATGCTGAAGATCATGTTGCTAAAACTGTCCCTGTTGAGGAAATTCCTGCAAATGATCTATCTATGGAACCTGCAGATCAACATGCCATTCCTGTGGTTGAAAGCGGTGAAGCTTCTTCTGGTGAATCTTCTCGTCTTGCAAGGACTCTAGAAGAAATTCAGAAGAGACAGGATGAGCAAAGCTCACTCAATGATCAGTATAGCGCTTTCATGGTGAGGCAAGAAGGACACAACAATATGGTTCAAGAGATGCTGACCAAGATCTTGTCAAGACTAGGGCCATCTTAGATTGAGTCTGTGTTGTTTCTTTCTTCTCGTTGCATCTGTCTTTATGCATCTGATCTTTCTTATCTTCATGTACTTCTGTACCTGCTGGTTGAACTTCAATGAAATCATCTTCTTCCTTCGTGTGTTTCGTTTTGTTTGTCTCTGAATCTTTTTTGCTTTTTGATGATATGACAAAAAGGGGGAGAAGATAAATGATAAATGATTTGATTTAATCAGTTGCTTTTACTAACAAGAACTGCAAGTTCTATATGGTTTAAGTGTTTTGCAGGTATACTGAAGAGAATCTTCAAAGCAAACACAAGAAGCAAAACCATTGAAACTGAAGCAAGCTGAGTGCTGTCAAGCTTCAGAGATCAGAAGCAAGAAAGAAGAATGAATCAGAAGCACTGATAATAGTATTTGAATATCATTGTCTATCCTGTTCTGACAAAATTCTATTTGCTCTGATACATATAATGTTATGGCTCTGATACATTATTTGCTCTGATACATTATTTCAGCCTATATGGCTCTGATACATATAATGTGTTCAAACATACATTTTATGTTCTAACTCGTTCATGCTGACTTTTGTCGTTTAGTTTTTGTTCTGTAACATTTCAGGATGTAGAGATGCTCTGATGATGCTCTGGTACATTCAACAATGTTCTGATACAAATCTAGCATGAAGTGATGATTGGTAGACATTCAAAGTTCTGAAGCTATCCGAGGGAAGCAGAAATCAGAAGATGTGAATGTTCTAAAAGATCCAGAAATTCAAGTTCTGAAGCTGTCCTGAATGGAAGCAGAAGTCAGAAGCTGTGAATGTTCTGAAGATCAAAGAAATTCAAGTTCTGAAGCTGTCCACGATGGAAGCAGGAATCAGAAGCTGTGAGTGTTCTAAGGATCTAAAGAAATTCAAGTTCTGAAGCTGTCCAATGGAAGCAGAAGTCAGAAGCTATGAATTCTCTGAAGGCAGAAGCTTATATGATCGTCTCTACCGAAATAATCAGGGAAGTCTTTTATTAAAGTTCTTCGAGTATTTATTTCAGGGGGAGATTATTTATCTCAGGGGGAGATTGTTAATCTCAGGGGGAGACATATTCATATGCTTATGCTATAGCTGTGTAATTTGTCTTTTGCCGTCTACTCTTTCTGATCGCAAATTCATATCATTTATATATGTTTTTGTCATCATCAAAAAGGGGGAGATTGTTAGAACAAGAATTGTTCTTATCAATTATCTTAGTTTTGATGATAACAATAATATGAATTTTGCTTAAGATAATATGGTACTCTAATCCAATGCAATTTGCCTTTCAGGAAATATATAAAGAGTACGCATAATTCAGCGCTCAGAAGTTGTGTCTCAAATGGTTCAGCATGCAACATCAGAACATGGTCTGGCAAGACATCAGAAGATGGTCGAAGCAGAATCAGAACATGGGTCTATGGAAGCATCAGAAGAACATGAGATCAGAAGCACTGAAGATCAGAAGATGGTATCACGCAACAGAAGCACTTCAAGATCAGAAGATCAGAAGATGCTATGCACCAAGCTGTTTGACTCTGATGATATTCAAACGTTGTATTCACAAACATCAGATCAGAAGGAAGTACAAGTGGCAAGCTACGCTGACTGACAAAAGGAACGTTAAAAGCTATTAAAGGCTACGTCAGTAGACACAGCGTGAACAAGGCTCGAGGTAGTTGACAAAAGCGTATAACATTAAATGCAATGCTGTACGGAACACGCAAAGCATTAAATGCACTCAACGGTCATCTTCTCAACGCCTATAAATATGAAGTTCTGATGAGAAGCAAGGTTACCAATTCTTAACAACTCTGAACGAAAATAAACTTGCTGAAACGCTATTCAATCAAAGCTCAGAATCTTCATCAACTCACTACATTGCTGTTGTAATATCTTAGTGAGATTAAGCTTAAACGATAAGAGAAATATCACAGTTTGTGATTATAGCTTTTAAGAAGCATTTGTAAACTCTTGAATAGATTACATTAAGTTGTAAGGAACTAGAGTGATCGTGTGATCAGTATACTCTAGGAAGTCTTAGCAGTTGGCTGAGCAGTTTGTAACTAGAGTGATCAGGTTGATCAGTAGACTCTAGAAAAGTCTTAGAAGTTGTCTAAGCAGTTGTTCCTGGAGTGATCAAGTTGTGATCAGAATACTCTAGAAGACTTAGTCGTGGACTAAGTGGAAAACCATTGTAATCCGTGCGATTAGTGGATTAAATCCTCAGGTTGAGGTAAATCATCTCTGCGGGGGTGGACTGGAGTAGCTTCGTTAACAGCGAACCAGGATAAAAATAATTGTGCAATTTATTTTTATCGTCCAAGATTTAAAGTCACACTTATTCAATCCCCCCCTTTCTAAGTGTTTTTCTATCCTTCAAAAGCCCAAGAAGCAGTCAATGAGGCGTTTCACTCCTTCATGGCATGCTGGCACAGACGTTGTCTTAGCTAGGGTCCTAGGATTTGGTCTTAGTAGTTTTATTTTCCTTGTCGCATCTGCTTGTTAAACATTTTCTTGTAATCCTTGTTTTATTATCAATGAAAAAGTTTCTTTGCTTTTACATTCCAGTGACTCTACTTGTCGTTTTATGCATCTAATTCTTTTGAAATATTCTTTTTGATGTTATGACAAAAAGGGGGAGAAAGATAAATGATAAATGATTTGATTAATCTATCAGTTGCTGGGTAAAGCTCCCACACATTCACTAACAAGAACTGCAAGTTCTATATGGTTTAAGTGTTTTGCAGGTATACTGAAGAGAATCTTCAAAGCAAACACAAGAAGCAAAACCATGGAAACTGAAGCAAGCTGAGTGCTGTCAAGCTTCAGAAGATCAGAAGCAAGAAAGAAGAATGAATCAGAAGCATTGATAATAGAATTTGATCTATATTTGTCTATTTATTCTGACAAAATTCTATTTGCTCTGATACATATAATGTTATGGCTCTGATACATTATTTGCTCTGATACATTATTTCAGCCTATATGGCTCTGATTCATATAATGTGTTCAAACATACATTTTATGTTCTAACTCGTTCATGCTGACTTTTGTCGTTTAGTTTTTGTTCTGTAACATTTCAGGATGTAGAGATGCTCAGATGATGCTCTGGTATATTCAACAATGTTCTGATACAAATCTAGCATGAAGTGATGTTGGTAGAAATTCAAAGCTCTGAAGCTATCCGAGGGAAGCAGAAATCAGAAGCTGCGAATGTTCTAAAGATCCAGAAAATTCAAGTTCTGAAGCTGTCCTAGATGGAAGCAGGAATCAGAAGCTGTGAGTGTTCTAAGGATCTAAAGAAATTCTAGTTCTGAAGCTGTCCAATGGAAGCAGAAGTCAGAAGCTAGGAATTTTCTAAAGACAGAAGCTTATATGATCGTCTCTACCGAAATAATCAGGGAAGTCTTTTATTAAAGTTCTTCGAGTATTTATTTCAGGGGGAGATTATTTATCTCAGGGGGAGATTGTTAATCTCAGGGGGAGACATATTCATATGCTTATGCTATAGCTGTGTAATTTGTCTTTTGCCTTCTATTCTTTCTGATCGCAAATTCATATCATTTATATATGTTTTTGTCATCATCAAAAAGGGGGAGATTGTTAGAACAAGATTTGTTCTGATCAATTATCTTAGTTTTGATGATAACAATAATATGAATTTTGCTTAAGATAATATGGTACTCTAATCCAATGCAATTTCCCTTTCAGGAAATATATATAAAGAGTACGCATAATTCAGCGCTCAGAAGCTTTGTCTCAAAGGGTTCAGCATGCAACATCAGAACATGGTCTGGCAAGACATCAGAAGATGGTCGAAGCAGAATCAGAACATGGGTCTATGGAAGCATCAGAAGAACATGAGATCAGAAGCACTGAAGCTCAGAAGATGGTATCACGCTCAGAAGCACTTCACGGTCAGAAGATCAGAAGATGCTATGCACCAAGCTGTTTGACTCTGATGATATTCAAACGTTATATTCACAAACATCAGATCAGAAGAAAGTACAAGTGGCAAGCTACGCTGACTGACAAAAGGAACGTTAAAAGCTATTAAAGGCTACGTCAGTAGACACAGCGTGAACAAGGCTCGAGGTAGTTGACAAAAGCGTATAACATTAAATGCGATGCTGTACGGAACACGCAAAGCATTAAATGCATTCAACGGTCATCTTCTCCAACGCCTATAAATATGAAGTTCTGATGAGAAGCAAGGTTAACGATTCTGCACCAAAACAACTTATATCAAACTTGCTGAAACGTTGTTCAAATCTAAACTCAGAATCTTCATCTTCATCAAAGCTCACTACATTGCTGTTGTAATATATTAGTGAGATTAAGCTTAAACGATTAAGAGAAATATCACAGTTGTGATTATCGCTTGTAAGAAGCATTTGTAAACTCTTGAATTGATTACATTAAGTTGTAAGGAACTAGAGTGATCGGTTGATCAGAATACTCTAGGAAGTCTTAGGAGTGAACTAAGCAAGTTGTAACTAGAGTGATCGTGTTGATCAGTAGACTCTAGAAAAGTCTTAGAGGGTATCTAAGCAGTTGTTCCTGGAGTGATCAGTGTGTGATCAGAAGACTCTGGAAGACTTAGTTGCAGACTAAGTGGAAAACCATTGTAATCCGTGCGATTAGTGGATTAAATCCTCAGTTGAGGTAAATCATCTCTGCGGGGGTGGACTGGAGTAGTTTAGTTAACACGAACCAGGATAAAAATATCTGTGCAATTTATTTTTATCTGTCAAGTTTTTAAAGCTACACTTATTCAAACCCCCCCTTTCTAAGTGTTTTTCTATCCTTCACATAAGGCATACGATACTGTCGACTGGGGGGCGCTTGAAGGTATTCTGAGAGAGTTAAATTTCCCTCATAAGTTTATTCGGTGGGTAATGCTGGCAGTATCTACAGTCTCGTTTAGGTACCGCATCAATGGTGAAAGCTCACAAATCCTTCGCGCAAACCGTGGGTTACGACAAGGAGATCCGCTATCCCCGTTGTTATTTGTACTGGTGATGGAGTATTTGTACAGAATCTTGCAGAATATGGCTAAAAACAACCCTTTCAAATTTCACCACAAGTGTGAAAAACTGAAAGTGATTAATTTGAGTTTTGCGGACGATGTGCTGATTTTCTCGCGGGGTGAGCCTGAGTCTGTGAAGATGGTTATGAAGGCCTTCCAGGAGTTCTCTTTGTCCACGGGGCTGGTAGTAAATCCAAACAAGTGCAAAGTGTTTTTTGGTAATGTGGAGGAAGACCACCAACGTGAAATCAGGCGGTTGACTAATTTTTCTAATGGCTCGCTTCCATTTCGTTACCTGGGCATTCCGTTGAGTGGCAAGAAGCTGCAGACCCATGATTGTATGGCATTGGTGGAAAAAGTGATGAAGAGAATAACTCATTGGAGTGCACGGCTGCTTAGTCTTGCGGGCAGGATGCAATTGATAAAGAGTGTGCTGTTTGCGCTAGCTAACTTCTGGCTGCAATGCCTCCCAATGCCTAAGAGTGTTATTAAAGAGATTGAGGCTAGGTGCAAATCCTTCTTCTGGGCCGGGACGGATAAAATAACTCGGAAAAGTCCGATTGCGTGGAAACGAGTCTGTACCCCAAAGAAACAAGGTGGAATGAATGTGATTGACCTTTCGGACTAGAACAAAGCTTGCCTTATAAAGCTCTTGTGGAATTTGAGTGGTAAAAGAGACAGTTTATGGGTAAAGTGGGTGCACGCTTATTACTTGAAGGGAGTTGATGTGATGGAGGTTCCGATCCGTTCGACATGTTCATGGATACTTAAGGCCATCCTTACTCAAAGAGAGGGCATGGACAATAATCAAAAGTTGATCAATACTCTACAGCAACATAAATTCTGCACTGGAGGTATGTATAGAGAGGTTAAAGTACAGTATCCTTTTGTACCGTGGAGGAAACTTATGTATGGAAATGCGGCGAGACCACGTGCTCTTTTCATAACGTGGATGGCGTGTAACAACCGCCTTGCAACCAAGGAACGCTTACACCGGTTTGGTCTGGTGGATAATAACAATTGTGTATTTTGTGGGCAAACTGACACTTTAGACCACCTCTTTTTCTATTGTACACCTATGAGAGTGATCTGGGCAAAAGTTTTGAACTGGTTAGGAGTTACGCACCAGCCTGGGCATTGGTCTGAAGAACTTAAATGGATGATCACGCAGAGCAGAGGGAAAGGATGGAAAGCTGCCATTCTGAAATGTGCGTTTGCGGAAACTATCTACGAAGCGTGGAGATTCCGAAATGAAATCTGTTTTGGGAAACATACGGATAGTTCGTTAGTTAACAGTAGAATTATAGATAGCGTAGTTTATCGCATTTGGATGAAGCCTCAATTGAGGAAACATATTAGCAAAATTATGATGCCTTAGTTTATTAGACTAGGATGGATAGCTGGATCCTATGGGATCGCTTGGCTGTAATATGTTTTGGCTTAATAAAATTCTTTATTTCTCCAAAATAATAATAATATTTATATTTCTATCCCAATTTTAATTATAAATTAAAAAATTATTTTTATAAATTTAATATTATTTATTTATTTCACTATATCTTTTAACTATAAAACTATTATTATTTCTTTGATAATTATCCTACTAATAATTTTTCATTGAAAAATTATTATTTTCAATTTAGTAATTTTTTATTTTATTATTTTTATTATTATTTTTATTATTAATGACACTAATAGAATACATTAAACACATAATAATTAATTAGTTCAATTACTAAATAACATAAATCATTTCTATTCTCATAAATAATAATTAAATTAAAAATAAAATGTCACAATAATAATTAATTAGTTAAATTTTTAAATAATAGAAAATCTTTCTACTCTCATAATTAATAATTAAATTATAAACAAAATATGATTACTGAAACCCACTAAATAATCATCTTACTAACTAACAATTTTGCATATAAAAAATAGTTATTTTAATAATTATTTTTAATTTATTAATTATTTATTGTATTATTATTATTACTATTATTATTATTAATGACACTAATAAAACACATTAAACACAATAATAATTAACTATTTAATTGCTAAATAATTGAAACCGTTTTTCTCATAATTAATATTTAAATTAAATACAAAACGTCACAGTAATAATTTATTAATTAAATTATCATATAATAGAAACGGTTTCTATTTTCATAATTAATAATTTAATAACTAAAACCCCCACTATATAATGCATATAATTTTGCAAGGGATCCCATCTTTAATTTTAGTCATGAACCTCATTTTCATATAGTTTAGCCACAACAGATTTTACCTTGACTTCACTACTCTTCTTAACATGTCATTTTGTAATAGAAGCCCCTTGCACGGATCCAAATCACGCTATCAATATTCTTCGGAGCATACAATTTTTTTTGCAAACTGATTCTTTCTTCTTTTCTTCTAATATTTATTAATTTTGTTATTTGTTATTATGTTTTTTAAGTGTATTTTGAAGAAACGAAATAAGGTTTGTTCACAAAACTTTTTCAATCTCTCAATTTTCACTTCATAAATTGGTTCTTTGTTATTTTCATCTAATATTTATTGAAGTTTGCTATTGATTGATTATATTTTTTTTAGGTGTATTTTAAAGACACAAAATAAAATTTGTTCATAAAACTTCTTCAATCTCTCATATTTCTTTTTATAAATTAAGTTCTTTGCTATTTTTTTAATAGTTATTGTTGTTTGTTATTTGTTGATTATGTTTTTTAAGGTGTATTTTGAAGACTTAGCATTTTAGTAAATATCATGGTAAACAATATTTTTTATTTTTTTGTGTCATATTTTTTTATTTCCTTCCATTCTTTATTTTATTATTGTTTATTAATTTTAGTTATTAATATTTGTATTTGTTATTTATGTTTTTAGGCATATTTTGAAGATTTTGCACTTTTATAAATATTATGGTAAATTAAATGAATACAACATAAACTATTTATAAACAAAAAGAATTTTCAATTTATTATATTGTGTTTTATTTTTATTTTCTTTTATTCTTAATTTTATTATTATCGATTAATTTTTAGTTAAGTTTATTTTGTAGGTATACATTTTAAAGCATCACATTATTTTTGGTAAAGAAATTTAAGAAAATGGATTGTAATATTCTTATGTTTCGTTATTTTTATTATGTTTACTCTTTTATTTATTATCTAATACTCAATATTTTTGTTTCAATTATTAATAGATAGTGAACAATGACACAATAATCTCTACTAAAAGAATGATATTCTAATTTGTCTCTATTTGGTCTTGATTTTTAGTTATCATATTAAATGCTTTGTAAAGAACTCCAAATTAATTTGTCTTTATATATATATATATATATATATATATATATATATATATATATATATATATATATATATATATATATACACGCTTTTGACAAATAATAGTACAATAGTATTATGAGTTAATTCCTGTAATCCATGCAACCTCATCCCATTGGCTCCATAATCCAACATGTGACAATGACTATAATAACATATAATATTTGTGTAATGAAGAACTAGAAAGCAAATCTACGCTAATAAATTGTAATACAAATTATAATCAAATGTTTACTTAAATATATCATTCATACATTTGCGCTAAATCATCTGATATATGTCAGTTTTTTGAGAAGTCCCTTGGTTGTAAACTTACCCTTCAACCTTGGGATGCTTAGTTCGAGACTTGGCACCAAAAAAATTTATCTGGTATATTGAAATTTATTTTAAATATTTTGTTCATTTTCTAAAATTTAATTCTTACATAATTTTAAATTAATTTTGATAATTAATTTAACATTAATATATTCTAAATATTAAGATAATAATATATTTCTATAATAATAATAATAATAAATAATAGTAAAGGATAATAATAATAATAATAATAATAATAATAATAATAATAATAATAATAATAATAATAATCACTAAATAAATTACCAACTAATCTAATTGTTGTTTTATATAATATTCATTCATTAAAATCATTAAATTTTTAAGATATAAACTAATTGATAAAGTTTATATAGTTATTATGTTATTTAGAATTACATTGATTTTTTTTATTACTCCTTAAAATTCAACATATTCTTAAATATTATAATAAACTCATATATAATATTAATTCAAATAAAATAATTAGAATAAAATCCTACAAATATAATCAATTGATCATCTATATTATTCTTAAAATTAAACTTTTTCTCAAATATATATCTATAAAACTACATATAATAATTAAAATCATTCAAAAAAGACTCCACAAAAATATGCGCGGGTTATATACTAGTTAATTTTAATTAATATTAAATCACAAAAACCCTATGAAGGTGTATGTATTAGGGTTTGCCCAATCCCACTGCCATTTGGAAAAAATATTAATTCGATTGATTCTTGATTAATATAATTTTTTCCTCGATCCGACTATATCTATTAGTCGCATTGGCGAGAAATAATTTTAATCTAATATTAATTTAATTAATTCTTGAATAATTCTCTCCTCGACCCGACTAAAGCTATTAGTCGCATTAGACGAGAGATAAAATAATAAAACGATAAATAATTTAATTACACAAATTAAAACACATTTCATTTGCTGCCCGCGACGATCAAATCTATTGGTCAGAGTAACCAGCAATACATTATTTAATCTGTTAACTATAATGAGCAAACCTATTGATCATCGCAACTAACGGTGACATATTAAATCAGGGTTGTACGCCCAAATCACAAAACACACTAAACCACGACACTACATATTTTCATCTCCTCAATACTGCAATTTTCAAATCTACGATAAGGTAAGTCAAAATACCTTCGAACTTCGCATTTCAAAACTACGATAGGCCATTCAAAAAGCCTTCAAACAACCTCATACTAATTCAAAGGCGTACAACCCTGTGCCCGAACTACGTAGACTCTGATCCTCCATAAGGAGGTACGTAGGCACTTGGTAACAAGGCGAGTCCCCTTCCCCAAAACCTCAATTCAGTTCAAATCTCAATTTTCGCCCTATTCATTTCCTTAGATATTAACCTTAATAAATTTAGCCATAAAACCATTGCCTTAGACAAAACCTTAGGAAAGGGCTGAGGGTGCCTAACACCTTCCCTCGACCTGATTATAATAACTTACCCCGATCTCTTAACTGCGTAGGGTTTCCTATTCTCCCTTCAGAATAGGTGGCGACTCTAAAAGTTTATTTTTAGGGCAGGTTGCTACAATAATCAAAACTATATTCTAAAAAACTATAATCAAAACTAACAAAGGTTTTATAGCATGTAAAACTAGACTAATGGTTAAGAATATTCATGCATGCTTGTTGACAATCATAATAGTCTCACAATATTATGAATCATGTGTTCAAATCTTCGGTTAAATCAATTCGCTAAAGTTCATAGACGAGAAAAAACATTAACTTCACATTATACTAAAAACAAAACACTACAAAAAAAATCAAGTTTGCCAAGTGAAAATCACCCCGCAAATGCCAATATCACCTTGCAACGCAACAATTGCGAGGTGAGATACCCACCCTGCAAAAACGTTAGTCGCAATTTTTTGTAAGGGGATTCGCACCCCGCAACTTTGCCAGGTGCAGACACGCTTTCCAAAAGATGCAGATAACTTCGTTTCCATGTGAGACAGTTGATTTAGAGCAGGTAACACGTTTGATTCTGCCAGGTGCTTTTCACTCGCAATTTTGCTAGGCTTAAAACACCCCGCAAACAAGATTTTCAAGAGCTGTAGACAACTTCATTCCATGTGACACATTTGATTAAGAGTAGGGGTTGCAGTATGTTAGGTAACTTGCAGGGTGAGTTTCACCTAGCAATATTTGAATATTCAAAAACTTGGAGGATGAAATTCACCTGGCAAATATTTTGAGATACCATGTTAAATGCACAACGCAAATAGTAACGTATATAATAAAAATATATATTTATATTATTCTAAATATTAAAATTAATATTTAAAATAATATATATATAATAAATAATTTAAATTCAAATATTTTAAAAAAATACTAAATATATAATTAATTCTAAATATTTAAATTCATACTTAATATAAAGAAATTCATACTTAATATAAAGAAATTCATAATTAATCTAAAATATTTAAATTCAAAATAATATTCACTTAGGATATGAGTCGTCCGTGTTATTTTCGTTTTCTTCATCATTCTTGTCTACTACTCCTTGGTTACCAACCGCTCCAAATCTCCCCCCCCCCCCCCCCCCCCCCCCCCCACCACCATATTATTGTTGAAATAATTGTTGCATTTGTTTTTGCACTTGTTGTTGAATTTGTTATTGTGTAAGCATTATTTGCTTTTGTGAAAGTCTCAATGCTTCCTCCAACTCCATTTGTTTGTTTCTCAATGTTTCATTTTCACGTGCTGCTTCACTCTGAGCTAGTTTTATGCTTGTTCAAGTCACATGAGTTTGGTGTTATTGAAACTTTTGCTTGTAGTCAGAATAAAGATAATTACTAGACCACTAAGATTTAGACCATGATTATTCTTATTATTCTTACTATAATCACCTAAACCAAGTTTATTAGCATTCCAACTACACTAGTGTGTTTAAACACTAGTACTAAAATTAAATCTGTCATAATAACTAACTTAGCTTTTATAGAGGATAAGAGAAACCACATGCATAAGCATAACTCTTCAAGGGTCCATCATTCCTTAACATTTCTTAATAAAGTATTAGAGATTTCAAACAGTAACCTTCTACAAACACCTTTTCTGATATTGCTTTACATTATAAATAATTGTTTTTATCTCTAATGAGAAGTAAAATTAACCAGAGATCAAAATTAAAACATAGAGAAGAAATACTAATATCATCTTACTTGAGTATCTCTAGCACGGTCGTCGCAATACTCTCCATCACTTCCCCGATTAGTTCTCTCGTGAAGCTCTTACATTAATGGAGTTCTTCTCTTAGCCACAGCCTAATCAACAAATTTCTAAAATATCATATCCAAATCAGTTCATTAATATAAAGTTCAATAAAAATGAATAATTTAAACTACTTCAAACAATCAATTACAAATAAATTAATCCATATGTGTACTTTAATAATGGGTTGCATGAAGAAAATGAAAAGAAACCCAACAACTATTATATTAAAACACAACAACAAAAAGAAATTTGAATCCAACAACTTTACAATGAGTCTTGATGTGTTGATTTGTAGAAAAATGGGATTTTTAGGGTTTTTGTGTGGTTTGCGGTGGGTTGTTCGTGAAAATGAGAGAGAGAATGAGAACATGGTATTTGTACTGAAATTGGGAAATGGAAATGAAGAAGTGTGATTATTAGAAAATTTTTGCGAGGTGAGTAACACCAAACAAATATTTTTGACGTTGAGACTTGCGGCATGCTACTCACCCCGCAACCTCCGTGTCTAACACATGTCCCCACTACTCTGTACCATCATTAATTTCCAGATTTATTTTTCCCCCAATTTTATTAGAAAACTTTTGTAGCGGTAACCACTTCGCAAAAAACAGAGTCGTTGCACTCCACCCTGTAACCTATGTGTCTAACAAAGCACCCCTGCTACTCTGTACCATCATTAATTGCTAAACTTATTTTTCTCCAAAATTTTCAAAAAAAAAAAAAACTTGCGAAGTGGTCCTTACCTCGCAACGCACAAAAGCGTTGAGACTTGCAGGGTGTTTTGTACTTCGCAACTTTTTTGTCAGTAAAATCACCAACCGTTCACCTGCCACCCTGACTTTTCAGTAAATGTAATATTTGATTTTTCAATAATTTTTGTAAAACATTGTTCCGGGGTGATTGACACTCTGCAACCCTTTTTTTATTTCAAAATTTCAAACTTTCCTTCATACGTTGCGAGATGGAAAAACATTTATATATATTTTTTAAAAAAACTTGGTTGAAATTTGGTTTGCACCCTGCAACTGCAATAATTTGTGAGGTGTATGTCACCTGACAAACTCACACAACTAATCATCACTTTTCTTGTAGTGAATGTTCATTACAAAGAGAATCAAGAAAGATTACATTGTTTTCGACTTAACTTTGGTTCTATTAGTCGATTTTTCTTTTTTGAAACATTCTCAATTCTTTGGCAGAATGCTTTAATTTTGTTGTTCTATTGAAGATACAATTCGGACAATTGAAGTTAAATAGCACTGTGGTACGTATAGGTGTGTCGCTATTAACTGTATTTTACAATATTTCTATGCTTTTCTTCATTTTTTGTCTTAGTCATTTCCTAGCTTCGATATCACAACTTTTATAATAAAATACCATTAACTTTATCTGATTTTGATCATTTTTAAATAGATAACTAATATTTTCTCTCGGTTTATTTTTTTTCAATAGATAATGATATTCATTGAAACCAAAGGATACAAACGACTAAAAGAACAGCTACCTCTTCAAACATGAAAGAGGATGAAACATTAACTACTCTAAACTATTTCCAAGACGATAGCACTATAGCAGTAACACACTCGTCAAAACTAAAGATGCTAATTAATCCAATTACGAGAATAGATAAATTTAAAACAAAGAAGAAACGGAAGTCCCCAATTTAAAAATTATAATAGATAAATTAAAAAAAGCAGTAAGAGTTGGAATATGAAGCGTGGTCCCTGGCCACATTTCTCTTGGTTGGACGTCAAAGCCAAAGAAATATGTGATATATTTTTTTGGTTAAAACCATAAATTTAAATTAAAGCATCTAGTGGAAAAAATTGTATTTCGATGAATTAGTTCATCAAGATAAATTTTTGTTAAAAAATACAGTATTTATAGTATTTTTTTTATAAGAATAGAAACACTGGAAAAATTGGTCCATAATAGGGGAATCATACATGCTATGTTAAAAATAGAGAAACTCCACTATATTTAATTAGGTTTTTTAATTAGTCTATTAAAGATTAAAATAGACATAGACATGGTTACCAATATAACATTAACATGGACACATAATCTTCAACAAAAATAAAGAAAATAAAAATATTCATCTTAACTTTATGTGTAGGCATGAGACCCCAACATATACCTTTATAATATAAAGTGTTACTAATGAGATTTGGTTGAAAACTTATAAAGCATATAATGCTTATAAGCCTTTTCTTTGGTCACAATAGTTGAAGGAAAATCAGGATGATTAACAGAATCAGGAAAAGCTTGACTCTCCAAACACAGTCCAGCATGAGCTTTATACACATATCCATTTTTACCCTTCACATCCTTAATATAGTTCCCAGTATAAAACTGCAAACCAGGGGCATTTGTGTAAAGTGTCAAAACCCTACCAGATTTCTTGTCATGCACTTTTGCTGCTAGTTTAATCTTTTTTCCTTTTTCTCCATCCAACACATAGTTAATGTCATAACCCTTAGTTTCAGCTAATTGGTTGATTCTGCTTCCAATAATCTGTGGTTTGAGAAAATCATAAGCTGTTCCTTTCACATAAGCAAATTTTCCTGTAGGGATTAGTTTGCTATCAACAATTGTGATTTTTGAACCAAAGATTTGTATTACTTCATTGAGAATGTTGCCACTGTTTTGGCCTCCAATGTTCCAATATGCATGGTTTGCTAAATTCACTGGGGTTGGTTTGTTGAGAGCTTTTGCTTTCATTATTATGACCAATTGATTTTTTCCAGTTAGAGTGTAGCTCAAAGTTGCAATGAGGTCACCAGGAAATCCTAAAATATAAATAAACATAAATACAAATTTTATACATGTCAGAAATTCCATATATTTAATATTATTGCATTATATGGGTTGAATTCAAACCCATAAATTTTAATTAAGTTGGAAAAAATATTTATTATTCCGCCTAAATGTTTTTGAGTCTAATTTAAATACTAAAAAAAATACTATATGGATCATAATAAATTTGAATAAAAAATTAATTTATAATAATAAAAAATAAGATAAAATTAAATTTTTTATCCAAAAAAAATATTGTTAATTTAGATTTTACTAAAACTACTGAAATTGACTAGTTCAGTAAAGAAGAAAAAAAGAAGCATAAGATTTACCTTGTTCACCATCAAAACTATGGTAAGTGAAAGTAACAATTGGACTAGGACCTTCTCTTTGATACCTTTTAACTTTCCAAATAACATCACTGAATCCTCTTGATCCACCTAATACATTGCACAACAAGTTAGTAATTAATATATATAGCTTTGTAGCAAAAAAATAAAGGACTATATAAATCTTATTTTAATAATGTAAAAATTAAACATACCATGAAGTGTATTGTTTCCTTCATTAGCAACTAATTTATAATGCTTTCCATTTAGATTAAACTGAGCTCCTCCAATTCTGTTAGCAACTCGTCCAACAGTTGCTCCAAAGTATGTTGAATCATTCTGCAATAAATTAAGAGGTGAAATGCTGATAATTAGATTACTAAAAAATATTTAAAAAAGTAAAAGTACCATATATAAGAATTAAATTCATTATAGATGATAAAATATAAGAAATAAATTGTTATAACATATAAATAAATTTGACTTTTTTTTCTTTGTGGAAGAAAAAATTTGGGCCAGTTTGTTTTGGCTTTTTTTTAAAATAATTTTTAGAGTGTTATTAAATTTTGTGAAAATTTTTTTTACACAGAAACTTTTTATAAAAGCTTCAAATGTAAATTTTGTTTGAATAGTTATTTTTAAAATATGATTTTAGTTATCTCATCTATTTATGGGGAAAAAATTTGGATATCAAAATTTTTAAAAATCACTTAATTTTGAAGCTATTTCAAATAGATTTTCATAAAAATTATTTTTGAAATACAACTTTTTGAAAAAATTATGATTTTGACTAAGTTTTGGTCTTCAATAATGTTTATTTATGTTATAGGATGTCAAATTAAGTGTTTAATTTAAGAAAAAAAGAATATAAAAAAATTTATAATATTTTAAAAAACGGTTTTAAAAAATCTATTTTAAAAAATACGAAGAAAAAATCCATTTTTTTAAGCTGAAACGAACTGACTCTTTATAGATCTAAGAGCAATTGAGTGATTTATGCTTAAAGTATATTTTCATTTTCCACTGTAATAATTATGTGAAACACTACCCAAAAAAAAACAAAATCATGTTCACATAAAATGAAAGCTGCAACTAATTATTGTACATCCACATCATTGCAATTTGTAACCCCCTTATTCCCGGGGATCTCACAATTCTTTTTCTTTTCTTCTGCAGGATAATATGTTGCCCAGTTAAGACCTACACTTAGGTTTTTTTTCTTCTTTTTTTTCACACCTAGATCTACTACATCTACATATTATATGATTTAATTAAATAAGAAAATTTGACTGAATTTTAAAATTAGTATTTTATCAAAATAATCTAGGTGTTTAAATTTAAAATGATTCAAAATAAAATTATAAAAAATATTTAAAAAACAAAAAGCTATACAAAATTGAATATTATTGAAATGTATTTGGATATGATTTTATGAAAATTGCTTAAATCAAATCAAATTAATTAATTAAAACATATTTTGTATGCATCCGACATACTTAATTAATTTCATTCAATAATAAATTTTAATATATTATATGACATTATATCAAACCAATAATTTTAAGTTATATGACATAAATTTTTATCAATTATAATTGCGTCCCCTTCTCAGTTCTCACATTTTAAGTTAAAAAAATTTAAGTTGTTTGAATTTGAAAGAGAGAGATTAACCCTATAATGAGATATAATACATAAGCAAAACTATAATTTAGCTTAATTATAATTATTTTATAAAGCAAATTTCCAATTACTAATGTATTTATATTGAAGCTGATTTTTTGTCCTTTATTTAAATTTTGTTTATAAAAGAAATAATAATTGTAAACATTACAATTTTCTTTATAGCCAGCCAACCATGACTAATTGGAAGTCAAAGTGGAAAAGAACTAGTGGTCTCTGTAATATTGAATACGCAAAATATATCTATTTTTTTCAAAGGAGAACTTAATGTGGACCCAATATCAATAGATTGATAGATATACATAAAATCTATCATAATCAAATTATAGATAGATATATACAGAATGTAACTTTCAAAGCAAATAAAAATATATAGCCAAAAAAAGAAAATAAAAATAATTATGTACTGTTTTAAGTCAACAAAGGCATATCATATAAAATGATATCATATAAAATGAAATCTCTAACACACATCAAAATAAATTAGTCTTGCAATATAGCACAAAATTTTAGCAAAGATTAAACATAGATCAATAATTTAAAGGAAAACATAGATACAATTTTTTAGATTTGATTCTTACTATTTTCCAATGAAAATTTGACAAGTGTATAATTTCCTCTTATACGTATGTAAATTTTTCCTATTTTCACTCACTAAATCATATTTAGGTATATTTGTCATATTTTCATTGAAAAATAATAAGAACCACACCTAAAGAATTATACCTAAATTTTATCTTAATTTAAATCCATTTTACTCAACTAACACATATCAATTTAATAATCTCAACATATAAAATATAAAATATAAAATATTTAAAGACTATAATATTTACTAGATTAAAATAATATCATATGAACATCAAAATAAATATAATATTATGTATCTTTGGAGTATAAAAATAATAGAAGTTTTGCCAAAAATAAATTATTTTAATTAGCTTTTTTTCACTTTATTATATAGTAATTTTTTATTTTTTAAATAAATACTTTTGAAAAAGTATTGGCTTTAGGTGGATATTTTATGAGTGTACATGTGAAGGAAATTTGTCCACAAGGGACATGAGAGTTGTTTAGATTAGTAACAAATGGACTTATTCTATTGAGAGTTACGTTTTTCAATATATTCATTTAAATACTTAAATTTGTCAAAATTGAATACCCTATAATCATTTTAATACTATATTTTTAATTAAATATATAATCATTTTAATACTATATTTTTAATGAAATATATAATCAAGAGGTTTCTTCCAATAAATCATTCATATTTGAAGGAGTATATTAAAAAATCATTTATATTATTATTTTGAGAAAATTGAATTTTTTTCTTGACTCTAATGAATCTTCAAAATTCAATTTTATTATATAATTTATTATACTGAGAAAAAAATCTAAATGCAATAGCTATGACATGTTTGATCAATCTAAGTAAATATGATAGAGTAGACAACTCACAGTGTATTCCTTAATTGAATCATATCCAAGAATAACATCATCCAATTTTCCTAAACACAAATCACATACAAAAAACACACAAATATTAAAACATATCATAAAAAATTAAACAACATTGAAGAAAGAATAATATAAAGACAAAAAAATGATCATACTCATACCTTTCTTATCAGGAAGAACAAGAGACACAATGGAAGCACCCCAATTTGTAACTTTCAAAGAAACATCACCTTTCTTCAACTCAAATATCCCAATCTCCTCTTTCTCAACAGAACCATTCCCAAATCCAAAACCTACTATAAATACACATAGAAAAACCACAAAGATCTTGCTCATTTTTTTCCTTATGTTCAAACACTTTAGAATCAAAAATTGAAGAAAGGACTATAATAAATTAATGGATGATATAAAAAGGTAATTTTGAGAGATAGTGGGAACAAAGAGTGTATGAGGTATCTTCTACTTTGAGCTTGTTGTGAATGCTTATATGATACTGTGACTAGGAACATAGCTGGCCCCAAACGGACTTGGCATGTTATGTGGTGGTTCTTAATTGTCTTTTATGTGGTCCCTTATGGCCTTACTCTTAAATCAATAAGTTTCTATTTTCAAGAAGTAATAAAATAAAATGTTGACTAGAATATTTTTTCTATGATATCTAAATTTGACTCATTTACATTGACATCATCACGTGGTTCCTGTGGATGCATTGAATTATACTAGTTTAAAATAGGAGTTGGAATATACTTATTAGGATTTGCAAAGTTTAGGTCTGATCTTATAAAAATTCAAGTTTCAAATTAGATCTTTAATTTGTTATATATTAATCAATTTCTAAATTTGTATCTCATCTGTATGATAAAATAGTATAATATTTAAGCTTAGTTGTATTTTGCGTAAATATTTTAATAAGTAGTATAATACTATATATGTTTAAATGAAATTTCGAAAGAATAGGGAATTGATATTATATATGTTACATGTTGATTTCAAAAATATGAATATATAAATGATGTAGTATGCATAAAAAAATAATGATGTAGTAATGCTTGTTGCATATATCGAATAAGAAGTCGAGCATTGGAAATTTTTGGCTCGAATTGTGCAGATTCTGCGTCCGACATCAAAATCAAAATGACTGTTTTTATACCTTTTTGGATAGAGAATCAACTCACGAAACACATACATCGCCTAACAAGACATATGGGTCTTTTAAGGCATCCTAGTTTGTTTCAAATCTGAATACAATATTTTAATAGTTTCCGCAATTTTCTATTTTATTTCTGTTTCGGATTTAAAATTCGTTAGAGTTTCTATTTTGTTTCCGTTTATTTTTGTTTTGGATTAAAAGTCCAGTGATGTTTCTTTTTATGTATTTAAACATCTTTGGGTGTGGTCGTGAAGGTTATCTACTATCATAATTAAATTCAAGTATTTTCTCTTTTGGTAGATTCCAAAACTTTATTTGACATGTTTGTCGCTTGCAAATTTATGCTTTCGTTCTAGGCTTAGTGTTTGCTAATCCTTTGTGATTCCGAATGCGTCAGGTGGAATTAGAGAAAGTTTTCTCCTGTTTATTTTTGTAGCTTGATCAGTCGTGAGAGATCAACCATTGACTAGAGCATACCTTGACGAAACACATGACGATTTTACCACGACCCTAATTGTTTTTACTGAACAAATGGCGATTTAACATCTTATGTGAACAATGTCAACAACAACAGAAACCAATGAAGAGACTGTAGAAGGGAATCGATTAGGGTTCTTCGGGAGTGGATACAATCGTTCTATTATTGATGAAAATTAGAGTTTTGAAGTAGAAAAACTCGACGAGGATGAGATAAATGATCATGGAATTCGACATAACCGTGATTATTGAGTGAAAGCTAATTTTCTATTATTATACGGAACGATGAGAGATGAGAAGTTTCAAGATTGGTATATCGATGTTGATTGATTCTTCAAAGTCATGGACATCCCTAAGAACAAGCAACTTAAGATTGTGGCAATCAAGCTGAAGAGTAATGTCGATGTCTGGTGGGATAAGCTTGTTGTTTAGAGGCAAAGAAAGGGATCGGTCAAATATTGATGAATAGTGAAATAATTGATGCTAGAGTGTTTTTTAGCGGAGGATTGTGACCATATTCTTTATAAGATGTATATTGAGTGTGTTCATAAAAAGAGAAATGTAACTGAATACACAACCGAGTTCTTGTGTTTCTCTTAGCGTAATGAACTGGGAGAATCAGAGATCCCAAAGGTAGCTCGATACATCAGTGACTTAAAGGAATCTTTACAGGAGAATATGGGTTTGTAGACTATATGGAACGTGGTTGAGTCATCCAGTCTAACTTTAAAGGCATAATTAATGGAGAAATTGCCTAAAATTTCTCATCTTGTAGGTATTTTCCCTAAAATAACTTAGAATCAGAAGGAGACAAATAAAAGAGTGCATCAACCAGGGATTCCAACCTTGAGAATAATGGGACTAGCAGCCTTAGCAGTGTGCAACAAGGTAATACATTAGTTCTGAGGAAAAATAATCCATATGTTAAACCCACTAGAGACACGTGCTATTGTTGTAATGGAAGAGGTAATATATCAAATGTTTGTCCAACAAGGAGATTCGTTGTTGTTGCAGAAGAAAAGGAAGAGGAAAGAGAAGGACATGCAATTTAGAATAATGAATATGTAAGGCTTGAGTTTGCAGAGAAAGAATATGATAAGAGGGTAAATTTTATGTTGCATAGAATTTTACTATAATCTAAAGATGAAGGGCAACACAATAATTTGTTTAAAATACATTATTCTATCAAGAACAAGGTGTGTAATCTTATTGTGGATAGTGGCAACATGGAGAACTTGAGGTCACAGAAATTGGTAAATTATATAAATTTGTCCACATAACTCCATGAGAAGCCATACACCCTCGGTTGGATAACAAGGGCTCCCAAGTTCGAGTAACATAGCCTACAAGGTTCATATCTTCGTCGAAAAACATTATAGAGAAGAGGTACTTTGTGATGTTCTTGATATGGATGTTTTTCACATTTTACTTGGTAGGCCTATAAAATTTGATAATGATATCACTTATGGAGGAAGGGATTACATGATGTTGTTTACATGTGGTTGACATTCTTCTTTGCTTGCTCATTGAAAATTGACAGAACAACTTATTTACTAGGTCCTAGTAGTTTATGTTTGAGATTTGTGGTAGACCATGTTGTAGCAACCTGCCTAAAAATTAGAGCCGCCACCCACTTTATTTGGGCAAGTGAGAAACCCTTTAAAATGAGAGATTTGGGTAAGTATGTAAATTAGGCAAAGGGAAGGTGTTAGGAACCATTTGCCTCCCTTGTACTCAAGGGGACCCATTTAATCTTTAGGTTTAGGTTTTATAAAAAAGGGTTTGACAATTGTTCATGAATAGATTTAAAAAAGGTTAGCCTTTGCCCAAAAGGGTAAATCTCAGTTTTGATAAAGTCATTGTCAGATCGAGACAACAATGACTATAGGCCAAGGACCATGTATGGCAAAGAGGGCAAAACCTCAAGGATTTGATAAGGTCACTGTCAGATCGAGATAACAATGACCATGGCTAAGCCAAAATATATGTATAGTATATAAAAACACGGCCTCAATGCATCATTGGCCAAAAACCTTTAAAAGATAAAAAAACATTAAAATTCAACAGAAGCCCCAGATGTTCATCATTGGCCAAAACAAAGATTTTTAAAAGGGGGGCCTCATATTAAATCATTGGCCAAAGGTTTTTGAAAATAAGGTTTTCAAAAAGGAGGCCTCATAGATTAATCATTGGCCAAAAATATGCTTGAGTTTGTGATTGAGTTTGAATGATTTGAAATCGTGTTTAAGTGGTTTGAAAATTACGTTTGAAAGGGGTTTGAAAATTACGTCAGAAAGGGGAAAGGGTTTGTCAGCTCTTGTCAGTTGATCGACAATGGCGAATTAGGGATGTTCAAGACAAATCCTAAGATAAACCCTCAAAGGAAGAAGAGAAAAGCATAGTTTTTGGGTGTGTGAATTTATGGAAAAAAATACGTCAAAGTGAAAGAAGGGTCAATTGTTAGTTGGGTGAAAATATACAGTGAAGAATTGGCCTCCCCTAATGTGTATAAAAATGGTCTATTTATATTAGTCAAACTAGGGTTTTCTACACCCAATGGGCCTATTGCCCAATTAACTTAATAATTATAAAAAAATTAAAAATAAACCTAATAATAATAATATTAATAAAACCTAATTAAAAATACTAGTATTAATAAAAATTAATAGTGTTAAATACTAATAGTTAGTCATGTTAAAAAAAAAATAATCAAGACAAATGTTAGTAAAACCCAAAATACCCCAAAAAATGATAAACCCTTGTAATAATTGGGTCCAACGTTTGGGTCCTAAACACCTGTTAATTATGCCTGTTTTTTAACTCAACCTGGTTTATAAGAGAGCGGGTTTGACAATAGAAATGTCAAACCCCATGACTCTTAATTTTGAAACTTGATGGATTAACAGACGTAGATTTGATCGGGCAAATTTTGGGGTATGACACATGTACCCATGGAAGGCTTCCCTTTTATCCTTAACCTTCTCCCTCAATATTTATGATGTAGCAATCTCAGATACAACATTTAAGCCTCTGTAATATCTGTCGTCACATTTTATGAGAGCGTTACGCCCCCTCTGTTTCTATAACTTCCATGAAACTTTCCAACTCTCTTAACCATCATACCAACCTGATACCTCGTTCGCCCAACTAGATGTGTACCTCATTTACCACCGACTTTGTTCATTGTACTCACGTTGGGGAACCTCGATTTACCCTGCCTCATAATTCGAATTCGAGCAATCTTCACATCCAACCTCCTAGATATGTGCCAACCTCTTGCTCTTTGACCCCACTTCTTTATACAATTGGAAAATTTCACTTTGATAATTTTTAGAGTGTATATAAGCCCCCGATCACAAGTTCAAATGGACCGGTGTCTTCCCTCGCTGACTCCTAAAATTCCCAGTATGATAAGTCTAACCGTTCCCCATGATCCAACGACTATAGATTACCTGTGTGTGTCAGTGGGTTTTAAAAACAATGATGGGCACGTGTCCTGTCAGAATCCTTCGTCATTCCCTCATGATGAAATTTTGTTATAAGGAAATCACTACCCCCGTGCTCCTATTCCCTAGCCCCTTCGGATTTTCAACCAGGACTTAAAGTCATTCTTCCCTGCTCTATCTTCATTACTCTCATTTTCTTATATGCTCTAAGACTACTTTCGCCTTTTCCTTTTCATCAACGCGCTTCAACCTTTCCTCCTCATCACCTAGGTAAATTTCTTCCCATTCTCCATTTTTTCCTTTTCTAATTATGGTGCTTATACGAGAGTGTGATGATTCAGGGAAAGTACATGTTCCCCGAAACGCCCAGGAGAGAAGTAAACTATGGGCTAAATGCATGAAGGAATGTGAGGGTCATTAGGGACAACCAGAGTTCCACCAAATCATAAGAGAAGTCTATGGTGATGTTTTCTCGCCTCTTAGAGACACTGATTCTAAGTTGTCCCTCTCCTTAGGTTCCGTAGAAGTCTTGATGGAAATGGATGGGTCCTTCATTAATTCAAAAGTCTTGAGTTATGGTCACAACATGGTGGTTCTCAGTGATATTGGAAAACTCCATTCCAACATGAACTTATCCTCCACAATAAAAAAAAAAGGACGTGATACTAGAGCCTTGTATTGACGGAGAAAGAGTTTACACATATTGGCCTAGAGGAGAATCCAATGGCTGGGGATTTATAAAAGCCCTTGAGAAAGTTAGTAAGGCATAGTCTGTAGATCCTACTCTAGTATTGTTTTTCTCTTTTTATTTAGTTGAAAGGAGCGCACAAAGGCAGCTGGGTTTCCATCAACGGATCCCCTGGAAGAAGTTTCCTCCAAGCCTATGCCTTCAACTACGAATGGTTTAAAGTCCAATTGCTCCGTGTCAAATGAGGGGCTAGATTCCCCCAAGTTTTATATGTGATGGATGGGATCCATTGCTTCCCATGTTACAAGACGAACAATCCATATTTCATTTATGATTTGATTACGACATGCTGAACATAGACGAGATCCAAGCGTTGGCCCTTTTAGATTCTTTCAAATTGAAAAAGGTTAAAGACCTCGTGAACATGGTCGGTAATCTAGAAAAGATCTTGAAATATCTGGGTAAGGCTTATAAGCCCTTTGTAATGTACCTCATTATTTAAAACATTATTTTATAACTATTTTCTTTCTTCTTTTATCAGAGAAAATGGAAGCTGCTAACATCAAGGTACAGGGGAAACTAATGGTCGCAGCTAGAGTCAGACAAGGTGATTAGGCTGCCTTGAAATTCGACATGTCTGGTCTCCAAACTCAGACACTAACGAGAAAAAAGACATACTCCAGCAAAATAGCTCAGAGAACTATAGAGTCCTATAGTTATTTCGTTATGTCATACCCTAATTTTTAACCTTAATATCCCTTATCATATGCATTGTTTCAATTAGATTAGGATCACATGCTTGGCCCTCTTTTGCCTCTATAAACTTTGATCTCACCTAAACAAGGAATACCAGAAACCTATGTATTTATTTTTTTTATTTTTGTAATTCTTATGCTTCACTCACCACTAATCAAATTACTAAAATAAGTCTTGTTTGTTTTGTTTTGGTAGGGCTTTGAATCTAGAAGTTCAGGTGATGGTTGCTTAATTAGGGTTTTGAATTTGCTCAAGTCAAAAGACTAACTCTCAGGCCATTTCAAGATATGTTCAGATGTTTATTTCCATGTCTTCGTCAAAGTTTTCTCAAGATTAAGTGCATTAGGGTTTCACTTGTGTGCGCTTAAGTATTTCATCATGTTTTCAATCGAGAATACTATTGAGCTAAAGTGTTGATTCTCCTTAGATGTCTCAAGAAATTTCTTCAACTTACGTGCCCTCAAGAGCAGTTGAATTAGGTCTTCTCCATTTTTTATGCTTGCATGTTGGTAGTGATTCTTCAGCTGAAGTTCATTGTGCTAGGTTTTCTCCTTAAGGACGTCATGGTGCAATAAAAAAACACACAACAATCAAAAAACAGATAAAGTTCTGGAGAACTACGATGCTCTGATTTTCTCATTTCACATTGGAGGTGCATAGGCATAGGGTTCAGGAAACCCTGTCGAGCACAATAATAACAAACATTTATGCATTGCATTACCCTAGATAGTAGGTTTGTCTTCTTTTCTTTTTGCACATCTGTGAGTTTAGAAACAACAAGAGTGGATGTGGAGTACCACGGACGTGAGGGAGGCTAATATCTCCCCCCTGGGGAACCGACTTCCTTACCCATTTCTTTGTTGTGAGACATTGTTATTAACCATTTGAGGTTTGCTGCATTCCCTTTCCCCTGATGGGATAAATATGTTCAGTGGCGACTCAGTGTTTTTTCCGTTATCGACAGAGTCCAGAGTCAACTTTTCCTAGAGTCTAGAGTCTACTTTGTCAAGAGCCCAGAGTCTGCTTTGTCCAGAACTCAGAGTTTTCTTTGTCTAGAGCCAACATTGTGTTTTCATTATCTTAAGATTTCGCACACTTAATGAAACTATTAGTATACAAAATTATTCTCTATACTTTGTTATCACAAAAAATTAAAGATGGTAGATGTAGAATAAAAATTTTCCCACCAAAACTGACGGAATAATGAATCAAATGAAAAGTTTAGCCGACCATTAGAGAAAAGCTTCAAACACGGTTCTATTTTTTAACAATATTTAAAGCTCCAAGTTCTCTATTCCATATCCCGTACCAAAATAAAAAATAAATAGATAAATGTTTGGGTTTTAATAGCATCAGACCCAAAAACATAAAATGGTCCAAACCATATGTCTGGTACGAAAAACTAAATATATGTGTTATCACCATTCTAAACTAGTCTATAGAAAAAACATGAGAATTATAGGCTTTTCTCTTAGCTTTTCAACACTTACTTGTACGCGTCAATCTAATACTCACAACCATGTTATAATCAGCACAACGAAAAAGGATTAAAAGACTATTTATTCAAAATATATAATATAAAGAAATAAACTAAAACTTATTTATGTATCATGTTTTAAAACATATTTAAACACTAATATTAACTTATTAAGCTGTCAAAATGTCAAAGTACAAAGCTGGAAAAGAAGTATAAAAAATGCACCAATCAAATTGCACTACACTTAAACTTTTGCACTCCGATCAAAATTTTGGTTAAAGACTAAAATCAAAGATAAAATTATAACAAAACTAAATTATGCAATTTGATAAGCAAGTCCTTATCCTAAAATTCAAGAAATATGAAAATCATGAACAACTTCTTCAACAAACAAAGCAAAGAAAATGATAATTAAGAAAATATTACATTATAAGTAATAAAATTCTCATAGGATATAAAAATTCTTTTAACTCTTTAAGTGTTTAATTTATATGCTTATAAAGTAGTGGCTTGTTGGAATCGGTTGAAGAGGTGAGGGAAGAAGTTTGAAATTACTTTAAATTGAAGTTTTTCGAACTGGAAGTGTCGAGGCCGGTGTTGGATGGAATTGTTTTCAAGGGGTTGGGCACGATGGAGAGAGATTTTCTCGAGGAGCCTTTCTCGGAGGAGGAGATTAGAGAGGCGGTTTGGAGTTGTGATGGTTTGAAGAGCCCGGGTCCGGATGGTTATTCTTTTCATTTCATTAATAAATGTTGGTCTTTCTTTAAAGATGATTTTGTAAAGTGTTTTGAGGATTTCTTTAGAGGGGATCATCTTTCAAAATCCATCATTTCTTCTTTTTTGACTTTGGTTCCTAAAGTTTCTAATCCTTTAGGATTGGAGGATTATAGACCAATTTTTTTAGTTGGGTGCATTTACATAGTTATCCCTAAACTCTTGGATTGTAGGTTGAATAAGGTGTTAGACTCAATTATCTCTAATTGTCAAAGTGCTCTTGTTCCGGGTAGGCAACTTCTAGATGGTGTTTTGGTGGCTAATGAAGTGGTGGATTTTTTTCAAAAGGAAGGTAAACCTTGTCTATTCTTTAAAGTTGATTTCAAAAAGGCTTACGATAAAGTTAATTGGAACTTTCTTAGACACATGTTTAGAAGGATGGAGTTTGATTCTCTTTGGTTGTGGTGGATGGAGGCTTTAGTATTCACAAGTGACATGTCGGTGTTGGTTAATGGAAGTCCTACAAAGGAGTTTGTGGTGGAGAGGGGTTTAAGACAAGGAGATCCTCTTTCTCCTTTTCTTTTTGTTATTGCAGCGGGAGGTCTTAAGGGTTTGGTTAATAAAGCGGTGGAAATGGAGATTTTATGGGCTTTAATATCAACGGAAAGTGTAATATTGATATCCTTCAATTTGCGGATGACACTTTGTTGGTAGGTGATGGAAGTTGGAATCATATTCGGGCTATTAAAGCGGTGTTGAGGGGTTTTGAACTTGTTTCGGGTCTCAGAATAAATTATCACAAAAGCAATATTATTGGTATTAATGTAAATACTATTTTTTTTGGAAACTGCTTCTTCTTTTCTTTCTTGTAGCGTGGAAGACAAAGACTTTCTCTTTCTCGGTATTCCTATAGGATCTAATCCTAGGAGGATTGCTTCGTGGAGTAGTCTTGTGTCTAAAATAAAGAAAAGATTATCTTTTTGGAAGGAGAGGTGGCTTAGTTTTGTGGGTAGGATCACTTTTCTCAAATCCACTTTAAGTAGCCTAGCCATATTTACTTTATCTTTTTACAAAGCTCCGGTCAAAATTATTAAGGAAATGACTAGGATTCAAAGTAATTTTCTTTGGGTTGGTGTGAAGGAGATTAGAAAGATTCATTAGGTGAGTTGGAAAGATTTATGTCTTCCGAGAGAAAAAGGGGGGCTTGGATTAAGAAGGATGGGGGAGTTTAATTTGGCGCTTCTTAATAAGTGGCGGTGGAGGATTTTTATCGGAAGAAAATGCTTTGTCGTATCATGCTTTGAAGATTGTTATCTTTTTCTTAGTTTACCTTGTATTCCTCTATGTCCGGTTAACATTCATGACAAGGCTTTTGTCGAAATTTGGAAGATGTTAGTTCCTCATAACATAAAAGCTTTTGGGTGAAGATGTTTTATTGAGAGGCTTCCAACAAGAGATTTGCTCTCTCATCGAGGTATCATTAATAATAATTGCGATGTTTCTTGTGTTTTTTGTAGCATATTTCCCGAATCTTCGTCCCACTCTTTGTTGTTTAGTCATGTTACCGGTTTGATTTGGAAGAAAGTGGCGGATTGGATTGATTTTGTGGATTATAAAGGAGGTAGCTTATTGGAGAGCTTTGCTAAAGTGGTGTTATTTTTGTAAAAGTAAGGCAGTTAAAAAAGGTAAAGAGGGAAGCATTTGGTTGACAATTGTTTGGAGCTTGTGGATTCTTAGGAATGACATCATTTTTAAAGAGGAAGGTTGGGATATTTTGGAAGTGGTTGGTAATATTAAAGCCATGGTTTGGAGGTGGTCTTTAATAGAAAATATTACACATACCAATTGTAACTTTTATGAGTTTTGTAAAAACCATTTATTTTATATCTCTTAGGTTTTATTTGGTGTGTAGTTTTTCTTTTCCGATATGTATTATTGGATCCTTTTGTAACCGGATTTGAGAATTTCTATTCTCTTTTCAATGAAACTTGCTTAGAAAAATAATCATAACACATCATGAAAACTAACACTACCATAAGTTTGAATAAAATCTAACATTCACACTTGAAATATATTCACAGAAATATTAAAATGAGTTTATTCATATTGTAATGTGAACAAGGTAAGGGTTTGAAAAATTCTAACGTCACTAGACTAAAAATCTAGGAGGATAAAAGAACATTTAAATGAGAATATGAGGATTGAACTCTATAGCAATGTATTTTATTTTCAACTTCTTTTATTCATTTCTTTTGTTTTCTTTTTCTTTTCTTTTCTAATTAACAGCATATTTAGCTACACGTCTATAGTAATGTCTTATTATTAAATAAAAAAGAAAGTTGAAAAGCATGTAGCTTGGGTTGAATATAGTCATTCATCGTGTGAAAAACCTAAAACTTGTGTTGAATAGAGACATTCATGGACAATATACAAATGAAATATTTGAAAAATTCAAACGCGCATATATTATTATTGAGGTAAGATGATTCATCGTCCCAACCAAAATTGTTTGCGTAAGAAAAAATGATAAATATTTAATGGTATAACATGATGTAGGAAAGAAAAAAAAATGGTAATAAAAATTATTTAAAATATCTATGTTGTTACGTTTTTCTATATTGTTGATATATTCTTTTTCTCATTGATCCAAAAAAATATAAGTATTAAAAGTAAAGAAATTTGGAGATATTTGAATTGGGAAATGACTTTTAGGCATCAATTATTTATTATAAAAAGTTTTTAGACATTTGACATATCAATTTAATAACTATAATTTTAAGAAGTTTACTTTTCATTTTGCTTTTACATTTTGCTTTTTACTTGTCTTAATTCGCAATTGGCGTGTAATTTTCTTACTGAACTCTTGCTGATGAATTTCTTGTAATTCTCCTTGAGAAATATTCTTCCCTTGTCAATAGATTTCTTGCTTAAAAGAAAAAAATCTAAAGATTTGAAATCGTTTTTTGTGTTAGTTTTAGTTCCTTTTTGAGAATACATCCCGTGCTAATAAAGCTTTCATGATGCAGTTATTTTTTTCTTTGACAAAGTATTTTAATAGTAAAATAATGCAATTATTATATACTTGGTGGACCATTTTATAGCCTTTATAAAGCCTTTAACTTATTGTGAGGTTTCTTAACTTAAATTCAACTTTCTAAACAAACATCTTACTGATTAATTATATCAATGAGGATTGATAATATTGTTCTTTGTGTGCTGTTGTTTTCTGTCCATGTGGTAGTAGCTTTTGCTTCAAGCTCAAAATCAAATGTAAGTTATAACTCTTCATGAATCTTTTCCTGTGTGTTTGAACTTTGAACGAGCTAATTCTAAGTTTTAGATTATGTTTGAATTTGATATATTTAATAAAATGATTGAAAAATAATAAAAATAACAATAGTAATAATAATAATAATAATAATAATAATAATAATAATAATAATAATAATAATAATAATTATTGTTATTATTATTATTATTATTATTATTATTATTATTATCATCATTAATTTTTTTTTTTGGATTTTTAAATAATAGATAAATCTTCCAAATTTCTTTCCCCTTAATTTGGGGTATATGTAACTGAATGATGTTTTATAATTAAAATACTGAAATATTAAAATTACATATTTATTCTATTTTGCTCTCTTATGGTTCATCAATTCAAAAATAATTTTAAAAAATTTAAATTTTAAACAATTCAAATTCCTCAATTGAAAAATTTTCATTTTTAATTGTTTTGTTAGGATTAGGCAATACACTTCTTCATGGTTATATTTTAAAAGTTTTTGGTCCAATTAAAATTTAAAAAACATAGACAGATTTAATATTTTTGAAAATTTAATGGATGATTTTGCAATTTTTGAAATATTTGTATATCAATTTGAAAGTTTTGAATAACTTAGAGGTTATATAACGACTAGCTTGTAAATTTAAAAGAATAATAAGAATTAATTTGACTTTTCCATTATATAGAGTAGGTGAAGAATTTTAATGTAAAATAGATAATTCCTTATAAAACTTTAAAGCATTATCTTGAATCTTGACCTTGAACTTTTCTCAATACACTATACTATTATTGGGCTAGCCCACTCACACTCATACTATTGAATAATCTAGATTGACAAGCTATGATTTTAATATCATATTAGATTTCTATATCAACTTAATTCATGCTTATAAAATCGATTCGTAAGATGAAAAAGTTACTATTTATAAACTCTATTTTGAATCTATGTGAGATTTAAAAAAAAAAATTTAACTTAACTATCTTGTTTGAATTTTCCTAAATTTTACTTAGACAAAATAATTCATAAATTTCATTAAAAGAGTAAAATTTATTTAAAAAAATTAATTAATTCTCTTAAAAAATTACATTCTCTCAAAACATTCTCATCAATTTTATATTAGACTAATTAATTAATTAAGTAATTTTTATTTGTTATTTAGTGGATAAACCATGGTGGAGATTTGTTCAATAGAAGATATGCAATCAGAGAGCACAAAATCAATCCAAAAACTGCTCAAAAATTAAGTTTGAAATGGAAATCTTTGCAGGCAATGATATTACAGCAACACCAACAATATACAAAGGAATCCTTTATTTTCCAAGCTGGAATGGTAACCTTTATGCAATAAAACAAAATGATGGCTCACTTGTGTGGAAGAAAAATTTGGGAATATTGACAGGTTTAAATGGAACTGGATTGGTTATTAATGTAAACTGGACTGTGGCTAGATCGACACCAACCGTAGCTAGAGATTTGTTGATTGTTGGAATTTATGGGCCTGCTGTTGTTATTGGTCTCAACAGGAGTAATGGTGAGCTTGTTTGGTTGACCAAGTTGGAGAATCATTCTAAAGCAGTTGTTACCATGTCTGGAACTTATTACAATGGGTTAGTAAAACTATTTCCTTTTAATGGAAAATTAAATATATTAATAATAGGAAAACAAAATCTATAGATGAAACAAGAGTCAACTATTCAAATAGTACGAGAAGCATAATGTGAAAGAGTAAAAATAAATTAAAGAAAAGCAACGAGATTATAAACCACATACCCTGAAACTATATTTGTTGGTCAATTTGGAAGCTTAGAAATGAGGTCATTTTTCGAAACGACCCGTGGAGTGTTTCTTACACCGTTTGAAATATTAAGGCCCTCATTTGGAGGTGGTCTTACAAAGGAAAAATTATTCGTACCAATTATGACTTTTATGATTTTAGCAATGATCCTTTGCTTTATTTTTCTTAGGTTGTATTTGGTGGGTAATTTTGTTTTGGTTTGAGCTTGTTTAGCTCTTTTGCAATCTTTGTAGAACTTTTGGTTCTTTTTAATATATCTTGATTAAAAAAAACTGAAACAAAAAATTTAGAAAAATACTTTTAAAGGAAAGACCAACAATAGAGTAAAAAATACATATATTTTAACCCCATCCAATAAAAGATTTAGGCTACATCTCAAGCCATCATGACTACCATCAAAAGATCAAAGACCCGGAAAAATATTTTAGAATATAACAATCTATGAACCATATCTGAATTCTTGATCTGTTATTAATTAAAACACATGATAGGATTCTAAAGCTAATCAAAGAATGAGTTTGAGTTCGCACGTGATTTACCAAGAAACCACTCCCGAGCCAAAAAATACTATATCTTCCACCTTTTTGTCTCTGTCGAAGCATCATAAAAAACTGTTCATACTTTCGGTCTTTATATAGTTTTTGTTTTACTATTAAAAAATGTATTATCTTAATAGAAACCATGCTAAAAGATTATAAATTTTAGAATCTTAAATTCAATTTACTTTTAATATAATAAAAAATATATTTAATTAAAACGTGTCTTACTATGTATTTTAAATATATTTCAATCAAAATTCATGTCACAACAACCTCAATATGTGTCGCTAAAATTGTAATGCCCGTAATCACCACATCTGCATCGCAACTGCATTTTAAATATTACTTTAATTTCTTAGTAAGTCCATTTAAACATAAGTTGTTCTAAACCCTAACTTTCATAAATAACTAATTTGTATTATCCAATATCAGTTAACTTCTAGCTGATATTTTATTATGCTAAAATCTGTTTGTATAGGAGTTATTATGTTGGAACATCTTCACTAGAAGAACAAGTAGCAATTGATATGTGTTGCACATTCCGTGGAAGCTTTGCACAACTTGATGCTAAAACTGGTGCCATCTTATGGAAAACCTATATGTTGCCAGATAACAAAGGAAAGAGAGATGAATATGCAGGAGCTGCCATTTGGGGAAGTAGTCCTTCCATTGATGTTCATAGAAAACATGTATATATTGCCACTGGAAATCTCTATTCTGCTACAAAAAACATACTTGAATGTCAAGAAAGACAAAATAATGAAACTACTCCTATTGAACAAGACAAGTGTGTTGAGCCAGAAAACCACTCCAATTCAATCTTAGCCCTTGATTTGGATTCCGGTAATATCAAATGGTACAAACAATTAGGAGGATTTGACATATGGTTTTTTGCATGTAACAATGCTTCGACACCTAATTGCCCTCCTCAAGGTTCTACACCAGATGCTGATTTTGGAGAGGCACCAATGATGTTAACTCCTTATATAAATGGAACTAACAAAAATATTATTGTTGCTATTCAAAAAAGTGGATTTGCATGGGCATTGGATCGTGATAATGGATCACTTGTATGGTTTATGGTAATATATATTCTTTCAAATCGATCAATTTAAAAATATATATAATTGTTGTTTTAAAAGTTCAATGCCATATTGCAGGAAGCGGGACCTGGTGGAACAGTTGGAGGTGGAACATGGGGAGCATCAAGTGATGAACAAAGAGTTTATACAAACATTGTAAATTCTGATAACAAAAATTTCACACTATTACCATCAAATATAAATATAACAACCGGAGGGTGGGTAGCCATGGATGCTAGAAATGGAAAAGTTTTATGGACTACAGCTAACCCTAGCAATAATACTGCTAGTGGTCCTGTTAGTGTGGCAAATGATGTTGTTTTTGGTGGATCTACGGATAGATTAGGACACATATATGCAATGAATGCAAGAAATGGTAAAATTTTATGGTCTTATGAAACTGGAGGTAGTGTTTATGGAGGCGTGTCAATTAGCAATGGATGTATTTATGTGGGCAGTGGATATAGTATCTCTCTAGGGTTTTTCCTTAACTATACCGGTGGAACTTCACTTTTTTCATTTTGTGTCTAAAGAATTTATATGGTCATGAATGTATATAAATAAAAGCATGTCATCATGAATGTCTCTCTAGGGTTTTTCCTTAACTATACTAGTGGAACCCTCACTCTTAGAACTTATGGGAATTGTCTAATGGTTGTATCTTCATCTATTGTTTTCTCCAACACATATTTCACTCACTGACTTCATATTCATATCTTCTACCTTAACATATAGTGAATCAAGTGTTTATCTTAATTACGAGGTTGATAGTAATTGTGGTTTTTTGGTTCTCTCTTGGTGGACTCTAATCTGTTGATGGTAGTTATAGTTGTCTAAGATCTAGGCCGAACCATATGGGTGAGGTTCTAGATACTTGAATGTTTTTTTTTGTGAGAGTCATCAATTTTGGTGCATCTCTATGCTTTTTTGGTTTGCTTGTTGTACCTTTTGGTCTTTAATTGTTGGGGTCACTTTAGCATTTCTTGCACTAATTGATAGTCTCCTCTTTTGTATTTTAGTTGTTTCATCTTAGGGGGCGTTTGTTTTGGTGACATAACAAATAATGTGGGCATTTAATGCTTGACTTAGTTATTACTCTATTTGATAGATAGAAATAAAAATAATAAACCTAGGAATACAGAATTCCCAAGAAAGAGAAAGATCATGTTCTCGTCATGTTCTCGTCATGTTCTCGTCATGTTCTCGTCATTGTTATTCCTGTGACATAGAGGTGGGAAAGTTTTTTTCCCAAGAACTATAAGCCCATTATCTACTATGAAAATACATTTCTACCTTTTGATTTACCGCCGAATCTTCCCTCTAAATCGTTCTCCATGTACAATAAGTTGTAATTTTTTTGCTCAATATCTAATTGTCTTTCTTTCTTCCTGTGAGATTTTGATTTTGCTATCTTGTTCAAGGTATTCTCTCAATCCTTTTTAATCTTTCATTTTTATTTTAGATTTCACAACCAATCAAATTTGTAGTGTTTAGATGCCTTTTAGTGTGTTTATGTAGATTTTATGCTTGAAATAATCTATGAATAAACAATCTTTGAAATTTGATTTGCAATGCATACGTGATTCCCATATTTTTCTCAGCTATAGTTGAAATGATAGCTACATCTTAGTACTCTGCTGCTTGATTTATGGTATAGCATCTCTTATGTTATATTTTGTTTTGACTATTTATCTGTAAAAAAAATTTCAAGAATCTTTTAATTGTGATATAGTATAAGACTTTTAATTAATATGGACTAGAATCTTTTATGTCTTCCCTTTGTTTACCTTTTAGACAATTATAACAAATTCTTGAAGCCTGTCAAAACACGTATAAATTATTGTATGGGATTTTCTAAAAAATCATTTTTGATAACAACTTTAATTAGTGTATCCTAAAATTAAAGAAAATTATTATTCATAAAAACAAACAATATGCACCGAAAATTTTATGTCTGTCATAATTGTTATTAGTAGGTTAATAATTTAATTTTGTTTTCAAAATATATTCTCATTTTTTATCATGAACCAATTGATGAAAGTGCGTGAAAAATAAAAGAATCATATCTATATTTATCATTTATTTGGAGATGTTGAATTATTTTATGTTGATGAAAATTGTGCTATGCTACCTAGCTTTAATAAACGCTCAAAAAGAAAGAAAAAAAATCATGGGATTGTTAGGAAAGAAAATTAATTAGAGAAGTTCATTTTCGTAGAATTATTTACATGAGTGATTTAGCATGTATTGAGAATACAAGGATGGATAGGGCGTCTTTTAATAAATTATGTGACATGTTGAAAGCTATTGGTGGACTACTTCCTACTCGACAGATGTGGGTTGAGGAGTCGGTGGCCATATTTTTAGAAATTTTGGCACATCACATTAAGAATATAAGACAATTTGTAAAGTCCGATGAAAAAATAAGTAGACATTTTATAAATGTACTATTGGCATTTTTGAGATGTCACAAATAATTGTTAAAACAAACTCAGCACATATGAAATATAGAAATACTTTAAGAATTGTTTATGAGCTCTTGATTGAACTTATATCAAGGTGAATATGCTAAAGCATATAAAAGTAGATACAAAACAAGGAAGGGTGAGATAGCTACAAATATGTTAGGTGTATGTTCACCTTACTTACAATTCATATATGTTTTACCCCGTTGGGAGGGATCCGTTGCTAACTCAAGAGTTCTTAGAGATATTATTTATCGACCAAATGGTTTAAATTTCCTCAAGGTATAATAGTATAGATTCATATAAAAAAATAAATTATAATAATTTATGTATATTAAATCTATATTTATTTATGATAAATTTTTATTATTTATGTGATGCTGGTTATATGAATGGAGAAGAATTTCTTACTCCTTATAGAGGACAATGGTATCACCTTAATGAAAGGATGAATGGTTTACAACCATCTACCGCTACCGAATTTTTCAACATCAATTATTCTTCTGCTAAAAATGTAATAGAAAGATGTTTTGGACTCTTGAAAGGACGTTGGGCTATATTGAGAGAAATCATTCTATATCAATCACAATCAATATATTTGTATTAATTATTTTTTTTTGATAAAATATGTTGATATTAAAAAATACAATTTTCGTAAATTATAAGCTATATATAGCCAATAATATATTAAAAAATTACATAACTTTAAATGATTCTTTTTAATGTTTCACATTTTCTTTCTCAGTTATCCAATCAAAATATGTTAAAGTCAACTATTAAGATCTCCTAATAGTTCATTTGAATAGGAAAATTGCTACATGACATCAATTATTTTTTTACTTTAATAAGCTTTAAGATATTTGATATTCATCATAGTATCATTTAATGTGTTTCTGTAAATGTTTTTAAATTTTATTAAATAAAAAATGATAAAATTTTATGGTTAAAAATAAAATTTAATCATTTTTGTTAGTAAAACATTTAGATTAGGATAGATATCGATATAAGTTTCATAATTTTAGGCTTGAACTCAAGCACAAGAGATATAAATGAAAGATCTAATAATTAATGTCAACTACACGTTTATATTTATTTATTTTTTTCTTTGACAAAGTATTTTATCCAATCAAAATATGTTAAAGTCAACTATTAAGATCCTCCTAATAATTCCATTTGAATAGGAAAATTACTCCATGACAAAAAGGTTTATACATTGACAGTGTAAAACTATTTTGTATTGTCAACCAATCATAATTTTGTATCAGAATAAATCACATTTTTGGCAAGGCTGACAATTTGTGGTGTATCAAAGCTGTTCTGCGTGGCTTTGAACGTGTCTCTGGGTTGTGCGTGAATTTCAACAAAACAAGGTTGTATGGTATCAATGTGGCGAGTGAAGATCTCCGGGCAGCAGCAAATTTCCTTTCCTGTTCAATGGGTTGCGTCCCTTTCAAGTTTTTGGTTTTACCGGTGGGAGCGAACCAGCGTAGAAAAAAAACGTGGGAACCGATGCTTTGTAAGCTGGAATCTAGACTGAGATCCTGGCAAGGGAGGCACCTTTCGCTTGGAGGCAAGGTAACTTTAATAAACTCTGTCTTGAACAATATTCCTATCTTCTGGCTTTCTTTTTTCAAGGCGCCGAAGGTGGTGTGGGAGGAGATCACGAGAATTCAGCGGACTTTTCTGTGGGGAAAACCGAAAGATGATAAGAGGCGTATGGCATGGGTTAGTTGGGACAAGATTTGCTTGTCTAAGGAGGATGGTGGGTTGGGAGTCAAGAACATAGAACTGTTCAACTTGGCCTTGATTAGCAAGTGGGGCTGGCGGTGCTTGGAGGACAGGCAGTGCGTGTGGTCTGACATTACAAAATGTTTGATTCTGTTGTATTTAATAAAATGAGTGGTAAATCAGAAAAAAAATTGTTTTATAAATAATGGATAAAGTTACAACAAAGTACTAAAATTCATACAATTTTATTCTATTAAATTTTCCAATTTTCTTTTCACTTAATTTGGAGTATATGTAATTGAATGATGTCTTATCATTAAATTACTCAATTCAAAAAGAGTTATAAAGAATTTAAAATTTTTAACCATTCAAATGCTTCAATTAAATTTTTTTTCATTTCTAATTTTTTTTGTTAGAATGAAGCAACAAAATTTTTCATAGTTATATTTTAAAAGTTTTTTATCAAAGTTTGAAAAATATAGACAAATATATTATTTCTGAAAATTTAATGGAGGAGTTTGCAATTTTTGAAATATTTACATGTCATTCTGAAAGTTTTTAATAATTTAGAGGTTATTTAATTGTTTTGAATAATATAAGGACTTGGTTGTAAATTTAAAAGACTATTAAGAATTAATTTGACTTTTTATTATATAGAGTAGGTGAGGAATTTTAATGCAAGATACATCACTTTTTATAAAATAATTTAAAGGATTATCTTTAATCTCGATAGAACTTGAATTTTTCGCAATACACCATAGTATTATTGGACTAACCCGCTCATTCTCGACACTATTAAAATTTGTAAATAGATATAAATGATGAATGGTCTAGATTGATAAATTTTGATTTTAATATTATATGAAATTTCTATATTAAACTTAATTCATACTTATAAAATCCATTTTTAGGATGAAGAAAATCACTATTTATAAGCTCTATTTTTAATATATATGTGAGATTTAAATTTTTTTAAAAAAATAACTATTTTGTTTGAATTTCTCCTAAAGTTAAGTTAGACAAAATAATTCATAAATTCTAATATTTTAGAAAAGTTAATAAAAAAAATTTTAATTCTTTAAAAAAATTACATTATCTCAAAACATTCTCTTCAAAACACACTCTTAGTGTTAGTCTTTTGAGGTTAATTATTACCTCTCAATTTGATATTAGCCTAATTAATTAATTAATTAATTAATTTTATATTATTTAGTGGATAAACCATGGTGGAGATTTGTTCAACAGAAGATATGCAATCAAGGAGCACAAAATCAATCCAAAAACTGCTCATAAATTAAGTTTGAAATGGAAATTCTTTGCAGGCAATGATATTACAGCAACACCAACAATATACAAAGGAATCATTTATTTTCCAAGCTGGAATGGTAACCTTTATGCAATAAAACAAAATGATGGCTCACTTGTGTCGAAGAAAAATTTGGGAATATTGACAGGTTTAAATGGAACTGGATTGGTTAATAATGTAAACTAGACTGTGGCTAGATCAACTCCAACCGTAGCTAAAGATTTATTGATTGTTGGAATTTTTGGGCCTGCTGTTATTATTGGTCTCAAAAGGAATAATGGTGAGCTTGTTTGGTTGACCAAGTTGGAGAATCATTCTAAAGCAGCTGTTACCATGTCTGGAACTTATTACAATGGGTTAGTATAAATTTATTTGTTAACGGCAAATTAAATATATAAATATTACGAAATTAAAAATCTGAAATTAAAACGTCTCTTAAAGTCTCTTAATGTGTATTTTAAATATCTCTCGATCAAAATTCATACTACCTCGATTTGTTAGTACCTCCATTTGGATATAAGTTCTTCCCAACGCTAACTTTCATAAATAACTAATTCGTATTATCCAACTTGAATAGTTTCAATTAACTTCTAGCTGATATGTAACTATGCTAAACTCTCTTTGTATAGGAGTTACAATGTTGGAACATCTTCTCTAGAAGAATTTGTAGCAATTGATAAGTGTTGCACATTTCGTGGAAGTTTTTCAAAACTTGATGCTAAAATTGGCGCCATCTTATGGAAAACCTATATGTTGCCAGATAACAAAGGAAAAAGAGATGCATATGCAGGAGCTGCCATTTGGGGAAGTAGTCCTTCCATTGATGTTCATAGAAAACATGTTTATATTGCCACTGGAAATCTTTATTCTGCTCCAAAAAACATACTTGAATGTCAAGAAAGACAAAATAATGAAACTACTCCTATTGAACAAGACAAGTGCGTTGAACCTGAAAACCACTCCAATTCAATCTTAGCCCTTGATTTTGATTCCGGTAATATCAAATGGTACAAACAATTAGGAGGCTTTGACGTATGGTTTTTGGCATGTAACAATGCTTTAACACCTAATTGTCCTCCTCAAGGCGCTTCACCAGATGCTGATTTTGGAGAGGCACCAATGATGTTAACTCCTTACGTAAATGGAACAAATAAAAATATTATTGTTGTTGTCCAAAAAAGTGGATTTGCATGGGCATTGGATCGCGACAATGGGTCACTTATATGGTTTATGGTAATATATATTCTTTCAAATTAACAATTTAAAAAAATTAAAATTTTTGTTTTTAATGTTCAATGTAACATTGTAGGAAGCAGGACCTGGTGGTGTGGTTGGAGGTGGAACATGGGGAGCATCAACCGATGAAAAAAGAGTTTATACAAACATTGTAAATTCAGATAACAAAAACTTCACACTACTGCCATCAAATATAAATATAACAACAGGAGGGTGGGTGGCAATGGATGCTAGAAATGGAAAAGTTCTATGGTCTACAGCTAACCCTAGCAATAATACTGCCAGTGGTCCTGTTAGTGTGGCAAATGATGTTGTTTTTGGTGGATCTACAGATATATTAGGACACATATATGCAATGAATGCAAGAAATGGTAAAATTTTATGGTCTTATGAAACTGGAGGTAGTGTTTATGGAGGCATGTCAATTAGCAACGGATGTATTTATGTGGGTAGTGGATATAATGTGTCTATAGGTGTTATTTTTAACTATACTGGTGGAACCTCGCTCTTTGCCTTTTGTGTCTAAAAAATTTATTTCGTCAAGAATGTGTATAAATAAAACCATGTGGTCACAAATGTCTCTCTAGGTTTTGCTTAACTATTTAGTGGAACATCACTGTTTGAACATCACTGTTCTGAGGAACATAAACAATTGCAAACATGTTTAAAACACAGCGGGATACTTTATTAGTTGAATAATCAAAACCATCATCTACCATGTTTAAGGCATAACCAACATTATTCAACAACAAAATTAAAAATAGAGTTATCATCAAACTATAGACACAACCGTCCCCCAGTGTTACAAGACCAGAGCATGACACCGACACAACCGAACTAAACAAAGTAACTCTACGAGTTATCCTCACCCAGCACAAGTCGATAATCCTTAATCTAAAAAACAGTCAACAGTAAGGGTGAGTCTCATTCGCAATTAAACAATGTAAAGAGAGATATACTGTTATAGTATTATTAATTTGTAAATTTCACATTTTAAGATGACAAATGTGTGACATCATATATAATGCCGATATCATATATAACTTCATGTTCCTGTTAATATTCAATATTTTAATCACTAACTTCAAGTTCCCCTTAATATTCAATATTGTGATCGGCAACTTCATGTTACCGTTAATATTCACTATTTTGATAAGTAACTTCATGTTCACTTTAATATTCAATATTTTAATCACTTACTTCTGGTTCCCATTAATATTCAATATTGTGATAAGTAACTTCATGTTCCCGTTAATATTTAATATAAATAATCAGTAACTTCATGTTCCCGTTCATATGCAATATTGTGATCAGTAACTTCATGTTCCAGTTAATATTTACTATTTTAATCAATGACTTCATGTTTCCGTTAATATTAGATATTTTAATCAGTAACTTCAAGTTCCCCTTAAAAGTCAATTTTGTGATCAGTAACTTCATGTTCCCGTTAATATTCAATACAAATAATCAATAACTTTCGGTTCCCGTTAATATGCAATATTGTGATCAGTAATTTCATATTCCCGTTAATATCCAATATTGTGATCAGTAACTTCATGTTTCCGTTAATATTCACTATTTTGATCACTAACTTCATGTTCCCGTTAATATTCAATATTTTAATAAGTAACTTCAGGTTCCCGTTAATATTCAATATTTTGATCGGTAACTTCATGTCTATGTTAATATTTAATACAAATAATCAATAACTTCAGGTTCCCGTTAATATGCAATATTGTGATTAGTAACTTCATGTTTCCGTTAATAATACTTATATATATATATATATATATATATATATATATATATATATTAATATATATATTAATTCTCATATCTAAAATTACGATTTCTAAATAATCTATATAAGTTACAATTAAAATGTAAAACAACATTTTAACTTAATTTCAACTATTCAAAATACATCAGAAATTATATTTAATTTTGTACGCATAATTAAATAACTTGTTCCAACAAATTTTAAGATATAAATATTCATGACAATTATAATTTTATAACAATCATAACAACAAACTGTTATAAAATTTTATAACAATTATAATTAGATTGATGGATTATTATTTTATAGGAAATTGTTATATATATGATTTGTACTATATCCTATTCTAAAAAAATTACATCATAACTTTTTAAATCTCATTTCAACCTTATTTTTAATTAGAATACATCATGGTGTCTTTTCTATACTATCTACATAATTATATTAGGATGAAACCTTTTAGTTTGAAATTAAGTCAAACCGTAAACTTTTGTTTGATATTTATACCTTTATAATACCAAGAAAAAATTAAAATACATAATACGCAAATTGTTTATAGCATATCTTTATGAATTAGGAAAGGATAATTTCTAGTTATATTAAAAAAAAATCGGACTGGTGGGCTACCCATGGCCCATACGGGCTGACCCATATTTTTTAGGGCTTTTTAGGACCGGGCTTAAAAAGGCCCGGATGTAAATGGGCTTGAAAAATAAGGCTCAAGCCTTAATTATTTTCGGGCCACATGGGTCGGCCCATTTTGACAGCTCTATTTACCTGGACCAAAAGTGCATTTAAGCCTTTATAAAAATATTTGAATCAATAATAAAGTTGTTTTCGTATATAAAAATATTTTAAACAATAATGTATTTTTGCCCGTATATAAATATTATTTTATTTTTTTACTACATTAGAAATAATGTATCATACATGTTTTATCTTACATTGTGATAAAAAAGTTTATTTAACAAACTTCTCTCACACACAAATCCATTATTTTCTAACACGCCACCCTATGCTTCCTTATCCATCCTATTATAAAATTTCACCATTTAAAAACATAATAAAATTCTTTCTTATCCTAAAATGATGTAATTAAAAAGACATAAAAAAAATTTTATGAATGAAAAATAATATTTAAATATTTAATGTTGTAAGAAAAATAATATTTTATATTAATGACTAATCTGACTCATAATATATTTCATTATCCAAAAAAAATATTATATGATTAATACATAGATTAATTAATTAATATAAATATAATATAATTTTAGAGGCAATAAGCAAGATAATATAAATCTATCTTTATGCTCCAAAATCAAAAGAAAAGAGGAGATCTATGTTTTATATACGCCTACAATAAAAAGAGGAAAACTAACTTTATTCTCTAAAATAAAAAATAAATAAAAAAAAGTGGAAGTTGTAACCAAGAAAGTAGTGATTTGAAAGGAAGAGTGTGAAGTTAGAAAAAAGGGTGTGGTTATCGAGACCAAAACCAAAAAGTCACTTTATGAGTTGATCAAAAGTTTAGAAGGAAAAAAATAAAAAATGAGTAGAGAACAAAACAATTGAAATCTAAATGGAGAAGACATCCACTTGTCAAGCTTAGAAGCAATAAGGATATTAATATCTTTTCTAGAACAATAAATTTTCTTTTATATATATATATATATATATATATATATATATATATATATATATATATATATATATATATATATATATATAATTTGTTGCTTATAAATGTGTTTATAATATAAAAAAGTATTTGAAGCGGTAGATACTTGTTTGTCGGTTAGCAATTGATATTAAAGCTACATTTAATAATATAAAAAAAGTATTTAAAGTGGTGGATACTTGTTTGTCGGTTAGTAATTAAAATTAAAAAAAAAAACGAAATTAAATCGAGTGATAGATCTATCTGATTAGTGCGAGCAGATAGCGATAAAAAAGTGAGATAGACTTTACTTGCGGAAGTTAAACATGAATTTCGCACAATCTTGCGCAAATTCATGTGTATATATACTGGGCCGGTCCTGACTTTTCTGAGGCCCAAGACTAATAATAAAAATAATAAATAACTAACAATATATTATATATATCCTATTTCAAAATCTAATTAACGTGTAAATATATTTTTGTTTTTGAGGCCCAGGCCCAGGGCCGGCCGTGTATATATATATGATGAAGCATGGTGCACAATTTGTTTATCAATCATCAATCAATCTCGCCGCAAATTGTGAGATATGAAGCTACAGAGAGTAAATTATGATGCAGATGAAAAAGAAGACAGGTTAAGCGATTTACCCGATTGTATTATTGTTCATCATATATTCTCTTTTTTGAATGCAAAACAAGTTGTTCAGACTTCAGTTTTGTCCACAAGATGGCACCATCTCTGGAAGTATCTACCGACACTTTCACTAGTTTCTTCACACTTTGACAATTTTGATAATTTTATCAGATTTGTCATTAATTTTTTCTTTTTTCTATTTCGCGACGGCGATTCATCCATCTCGCTGCACAAACTCGATTTTCACTACAGGGATGGCGTGACTCCTTTCCGCTTCCGCCACCACGCCGGGGATGGCGTGAGTCCTGACCTCTTAAATAGCATGTTAACTTATGCTGTTTCACGCAGTGTTAAGGAATTGAAAATCTGTATGAGATCTGATATTCAACTATTTCCGTCTTGTATCTCTTCATGTCACAGTTTAACACATCTGAACTTTTTTGTTCCCCAAAGAAACCCTAAAAATCCTAATGGAAAAGTATTATTTCCGAATTCTCTAAATTTGCCATCATTGATCCACTTGCATATAGGGCGTGTGGCCTTTCATGGCGGAGTTGATATTTTTTCTGGTTTTCCCCGGTTGAATAGAATGATGATTACTCACTTTGAAATTTTGGGTGAACAAAACTTATGCATATCAAGTACCAGCCTTGTTGTACTAGCCATGGAAGAAATTTTTTTTCCTCATCATTGGAAAATTCAGCTGTCTACTCCAAATCTTTCTACTTTCAGTTTTATAGGAACTCCTTCTCAGATAATGTGTGCGAGCCGTCTCAGTTCTCTTAAATACGTCCAGATTTGCCCGGAAAAAATGAATTATGTAAAAGCTCCTTCTCTTCTACTCAGCTTGTTGCATGAACTTGCTGCTGATATTCAATCGTTGAGGCTCTGTTCCAATACTCTTCAAGTTCTCTCTTTACTTCCTGATGTATCTAAGATTAAACTCAATTCCTTGTATAAGTTGGAGTCATTGAGGATAAGAGTGAAAGAAATTTCCAAGACATTGTTCGAGCCTGCCGGATCACAAGAAGAAGAAGAAGAAGTTGCCAAGTTAATAGAAGCATTCAAAAAAGGTTCCTCATCCATTCCTTCTGAAATAATTGGTTTTTTGCTTCAAAATTCACCCTCCGCAAAAGTTCACATCATTCAGTGAAATATGCATTCTACTTTTATAAGATATCTATTAGGTTTTTTTTCTTTCTTTTCAGTGAATCACATAGGAGGATAGTGTCATTTGTGTTTTAAAGTGTAAGTTAAACTATGCTCTTAAGCTACTTTGTTCTTCTCGTCGCAATGTATTGCTCTTACATTTTCCTTCCTGTTTTTCAGCGCACAATCCATGGAGATTTGCGGTTTTAGTGTGATTTCCGATTTAATGACATTCAATAGCTCGATTGTACACTTTAAATGGTTGTGGAACACTCTTAGCTTTATGTATGTTGTTTTTAATTTTTTTGTTCATACATGGAGCTTAACTTTGTTTTCCTTAATGATTTTATGGTTTGGATTTTACATCTTTGTTTTGACTAATGTTTTAATTGAATTGAGTTTTTACATTGAAATTTGATGTTCAAAGGAAAAAAGCAAATAAAAGATGGAAAGAGGCAGAAGAGCGAGGGCTCGTGTTGTGGTTTTGAGTGACTTTGGACGCAGCCCTAAAAGGCAGTATCATGCTCTCCCACTTGCCAATCAGGTTTTTTCCTTTCCTTTGCAATTTTCCATATGGTTGTTTGTATAATTTCATGTCCTATTTTGATTTGATTTTGCATATGTTGTTTGATTTTCCATTACATGAGTATTTATGTATTATTAGACTATTAAATTCTGATTTCTGAGTTCCTTGTAATGACTTTTATTTGTTTGTTGATTGATTGATCTAATGATTTTTCTCTGTGTCATTCCAATTTCAAGGCTTTGCTAGAGGTAGACATTGTTGCATATGGAGGTAAATTTTTCTGGTTGAGATAGTTGTCTCTGAGATTGATAACATAGGAGTTGATTACTACTCCTTCCGTCTCAAAATAAATGTCGTTTAAGGTTGTTACACACAAATTAAGAAATAAAGATAATATTTTTACAAAATTATCCTTAATTACTATGGCTGTTATATATTGTCATGACTTGAAAAGAGTGTAGATAATGTGTAAAGTTGATAAAAGTTAGTTAACGTTGCATTGAAAAAGTAAAGAGACTATGAATAAATTTTGTGACAGCTTTTTATAGCTAGAAAAACACTTATTTTGGGACAGAAGGAATACTTTTCAATAATAATATGAATAAATTTTGTGTTTAATGATTTCTAACAGGCCCAGAGCCCCATACTGAACTTCTGGCCAACCCATCTATTCATATTCACCTCATGGTATGTGTTGGAGTTAATCTTTTGAGGACGAATTTTCATATGGAATGTGTTGGAGTTAATCTTTTGGGGACGAATTTTTCAAAAAGTTGATGTAATTTTGGTTGAAAATTTCTCAAATTTTCAGAAGCAGTGGTCAACAGCCCGTCAAAGCTTACCAAAGGTATTTCAACCTTTCATGCTTTTGTTGAAGCCCTTGTTTCAAATTTTCACACTTTTTTAGTACCTTCTCTTGATATTTTTATTGTCCAGGTTACTTACCCTTTATGTTTTAGGCTCTGTTTGGTAAAATTAGCTGGTAGCTGATAGCTGGTAGCTTATAGCTGATAGCTGGTAGTAGATAGCTGGTAGCTGATAGCTTTTAGCTGGTGACTGGTAGCTGATAAGCTAATATGAGTGTTTGGTAAATTAGCTGTTTTATTAGCTGATAAATACAAAATGACATAAATGATCATTTTAATTAATAAGGGTAATAATATTTTGTTAAAATAATAAGGGTATAAATGGAAAAAAAAGTCACAAGCTAAAAGCTACAAGCTCAAAAGCTACTTCAAATAGCTTTTGAAAAAAAAGCTAAAAGCTAGTAAAAAAATTACAAGCTAAAAGCTAAAATAACGTTACCAAACAGAGCTTTTTCATTAATATGAGCTGAAAAGCTAAAAGTTAAAAGCTAAAAGCTCTTTTTTGGGTGTTACCAAACAGACTCTTATTCCCTAATTCTTTAAGTATTTTTTGTTTTATGTGATACATTCAATGTTACTTGTTCTTGCTTGTGGCCGTCTCAATTTTTTGGAGGTCCTGTATAGATTAGTCATATTCAAATATGACAAAATAATTATAGGTCCTATTTAATTCTATTTTAATAGTGACAAAGATTTATGAGGTCCTATTTAATTGCAGTCTAACCGTAAAAAGTTTGAGACCCTGTGCGATAACCAATCTTGCACGCCTTCAAAGACGGACTTGAGTTAAGTTAAAATTTTAATGTTACTAAACAAGTGTACTCGAAAAATGTAGGTTTGAGAAACATCTCAGAAGCTAAACACATACTATTAAATATCATATTCGCGTATTAGTTTGTGTTTGATTATATTAGTTTGGTGTTCAGGCTACATGAGAGATTCTATTTTACCCAAATTTGTTCTCTTTGCATAGACGATGTTTGGCACTCTATTTATAGCAACAAATTTATTTGGATTTTAGTTAGATTAAGGCCTTATTTGGATAAACATTTTATTAAGTGTTTATATCATAATTCTTCATTGTATAAGTGCTTTGTTTCTATAATAAAAGATAAAATAAAGTTAAGCTGATTTCATATAAGCAATAAGTTTTTTCATAAGCTATCCTTAAGAGCTAATAGAAATAAGTTGAAAACAACTTATGTACATGTTTGTCCAATAAGTTGAAAACAAATTAATAGCAGTAAATTCTAGTAAACTATTCGATGAATTTAACTGCTTGTTTGTCCAATAGGTTATTAGTTATCACTTTCCACTTTCTAATTTAAGTAACCTACATGGTTCATCTCTCCTAACTTTGAGGTTTACTAGCGATGAATGAAATTTTCATGTATTGTGTTTTTGTTATTGGGTAATGAAAGGTGTCAAATTTTTCAATTGCTTCGCTTTTAATTTCAGTTGGAATTAATATTCTTGTGTGTGTGGTACTCTTTTCACATTATTCAACATTAAGAAAATAACCCAACGTTGGAGAATGGCAGTCACTAGTGTGAATAAAACCTTGATCTTTCCTTTGATAGATTTGTTTCATTTCCTACACGGGTTATGAAAGCTCGTGATACAACTCAAGAACAACTTATTAATATCTCATTATTCTTGTGCAAGAATGTAAAGAGAGATATACTGTTATAGTATTATTAATTTCTAAATTTCACATTTTAAGATCACAAATGTGTGGCATCATATATAATTCCTTTTATTGCAAGGACAAGAGATTATTATGTAATTCAATAATTTGTCATTTTTTAATTCTCGAAGTGACATTTTTTTACTATATATCATGATGCACGTAAATAGGATAAGTCTACATTTCATGATTAATTGATACATGTAAATAGGATAAGTCATAAAGTATTTAAAGTAGGTTTTTGGTATAGCAATTAACAACAATAAAGCCTTATTGAATTACCTAAGATATATGCTATATATTTTTGAATTTTAGTGAATTTATAATAATAATTATACATCAACGACAATCAAGCCCTATCGAATTATTTAAGATACAAATGAACTTACCCGTGCGGACGCACATGTCTTTTACTAGTTTGGTTCATGGTGTATGTAACGCCCGTAATTGTGTTTTTCTATTTGATTTTGATGTTTGTGGCATTTACCTAAATTTTACCGTCTTTGCGTCTTTTCAGTCGGTATTAGTTTGATATAGTAGATTATTATTTAATCAATAATTTTGATATTTTCCGTAGTAGAAATATTTATGATGAGTTATTTTGCGTTTTGGGATTTTTCGGAACAATTAAGTTTAGACCGCTATGTGGGATATTTTGAAAAGTAGTATGGGGGAAGTGGTGGTAGTAGATTAGAAAGGAGATAGAGATAGGAAAGAAGAAAAACAAGAAAAGAAAAACAAAAGAGAAAAATAGAGAGAAAGAGAGAAAAAAAAAAAGAGAAAAATAGAGAGAAAGAGAGAGAAAAAAAAGAGAAAACCAAAGAGAAGAAGAAGAAGAGAGATTTGTAGAACTTGCAAGAATCAAACTAAAGGCTAGAAACCAAGACCAAACCAAGTAAGGGGGAGAATCTCTTTCATCTTGTTCTTGTATGCTTTCTATAGTTTTGGTTTTTATCATTCCTTTCCATTTTCTTGCTTTTGGTTCATAACAATGGTGGATTGTGTTTGTTTGGTTGGTTATGATTAAAATAATGCTAGATGATGATTATATGATGTTTGTATGGTGTATATTTTCCTTGATCATTGTTTGATTGGCCTTTGCTATGTTTTCTTGTTTATGAAGAAAACTAGGTCAAAAATTGTATGTAAGGATTCAAACATGTTTCAATGGTTGGTTGTGGTATAGGATGATGGTTATAGGTCATATATGTGATATTTGCATGTTTAGAAGTGTTAAGTTTGGATGGGTTGAAGTTTATGTTGATTTGGTTTTTGGAAGAAGCATGAAAAACCAGATTTTTGCCAATCTGGTGAGCTTTGTCGGGCGAATGGATCAGAGCGTCGGGCGAGATGGGAGAGAGCCGGAGGCGAGTGGCCTGTTATTTTGGCCATTTTTCTGCCTCAGATTTTCGGGCGAGCTGAAGGCTTCGTTGGGCGAATATCGTGTTTTAGAAACTTTTTCAAAAACTGTTTCGATCGTAACTTGAGTTCCATAACTCCGATTTGTACGCCGTTCGAAGCGTTAGAATAGTTGTTGGATGATTTTCTAAATGATTTTTGTGAAATAATGTTGGATAATCAAAGAGGTTTTGATTGATTGTGTATGTTATGCGATGACTTGTGCCATTGTGGCAAGTAGAGGTGGAATAATTAATAATGTGGTTATTGATTGATGTGTATCCTTTTGGATAGAACACAAATGGTGTAACGTGGGTATGTGATCGTGTTATTTTATTTTCGCATAACATGGCATATGTTTGATAAGGCGGGAGTTTACCATTGCTCTGGGAGTTTACCATTGCTCCAATTGTCGCAGCATGATGCTCGACAGTGAGTATTACCAGTGGGAGCTGTATGGTCGGTAATGTTGGCCCGTAGTGGCATTGTCATCAGTGGGAGCTATATGCTCGATGATGTGGGAGTTTACCATTGCTCCGGGAGTTTACCATTGTTCCGATAGTCGCAGCCAACTGCTTGGCGATGAAGTCCTGAAATATGGCATTAGGGGCGTTGCTCCAGATTGGTACCACATGCACATGCACAGTCGAGTCTCATACATCATTTTCTATCTTTATAATTATGTTATCATTCATGTGTCGCATTTTGTTTACATATTGGTTGTGGTGGAATGATGGAATGGTTTTGAGATATGATTCTTGATGTTAATTGTCTACCATACTATATCTCTCATACTTGTTCGTTATGAATTATATTCTTACCCTTCTGTTTTAATGTTACCTGATCCCCGTGAGTAGACGTTTCTCATAGTCGTTTTCTTTTGGTGTCGTCCTCTCTTGATACGTAGCACCTATGAGAGAGATAGAACACATAGTTTGTAGATGATACATATAGGATCTTTTTGATGTATATATGACCCTTGGATTTATTCGCTCGATTGTGTTTTGGTGACTTTATAATACTTTGTATTATGAGGGAAATACTTGGGATATTGTGTATATGGTTTATAACTATTTTGAGTTATAATACCTGATGTTTATGTGAATCCTTCTCTTGTTGATTTTGGTGTTACGCATCATTCATGGACATGTTATGTTTGTTGTTTCATGGTTACTTAAGTGTAACATCCTAATTGTTGTATGAATTTTTAAATACTCTGATTTTCTAGCTTATATGCTTTGGGTAGAATTGGGGTGTTACAGTGTATACTTGAATGTAAAATACATGTTAAATAATATTCTTTAGTGAAAATAATTTATTTTAATCAATAATACGTTTATTTGTGGATGAAATAATTGGGTGAAAAACAATAATGCATGTATTGGTAACATAAAATGATAAATAAAATGTTAAAAATATCAATGACATGTTAAAATTATATTTTAGTTTGTGCAAGAATTCATTAATTTAGAATGATTTATATCATATTATATGTGTATCATAATATGACAATATTATTTCTTGTTCATCTTGATATTAAAAGTAATTGTGGTATATATTAGATTTGTGTAGGTTGAAAAATATTTATGGAGAAAAGTTATAGAAAATATTAATGACATGGATTCATTGTTTATTTTGTATTGTGATTTTTAATTTGATATACCATAGAACATTGTTAAATATGAAACATGAATTCATCACATATAATTGGTTATGCATATGTTAGTTATGCAAGAAACTTATTTTGAAAGAATAGAAATACATTCTATGGTATTGTATTTGTAATACTCCGTATTTAATTAAATGCTCTAATGTTATTAGCTGACATTGAGGTTTTATTATTTGGTGCATTAGAGATACTTTTGGACACTTAAGTTAGAGGTAGATATTTCTACTTATATCTTTTCCTTTCTTTTCCATTCATTTTCCACACAAAGATAGAAACAAGAGAGGGAAAGAAGAGAGAAGGAAGAGAAGTGGAAAGAAAAATTCAAAGAGAAGAAAAGCTTGGATCTTCGCCGGTTCTTCTCCAAATCGACTCATCTTCATCATCTACAACTCGTATACCAGGTGGATTCTAGATAGAAACTAATAGATTGTTCTATTTCCATGATTCCTTAAGTTCTAAGAATATATTAGGTTTTATGACATTTGTTTGAAAAACCATGAATCATTGGATGTTAGAAGGAATATATAGCATGAGTAGGATGTATTGGAGATGTATGGTAGCTTGGATGAAGTTTTGGAGTGGTTGGTTTTGGTTGAGAAGGTCTGATGCAGAACTGAATTTTCTGGTTTTTCGCAGGTCCGCTTAGCGGCCCTGGGTTCGCTAAGCGGAGCAAGATATTTTCTGAAAATTTCGCAGAGACTGAGCGAGCCCAGCCTGCTAAGCGGAGCTTCATTGCATTTTGCCTCTGGAATTTTCACTTAGCTGTCCGCTAAGCGGCCAGTGTAATATTTTGTTTTTTTCAAACTTCATTTTACTGTATCTTTTGATCCATAAACCCTTTTTACGTGCCGTTCAAAGCAGTAGGAGCCTAGTAACATGTACTTACTAGTAGTATAGGTTTGGGAAATAAAAGAGGGAATTATTTATTTGGAAATCGAGAAAACTGTTCGATTCTTTTGGTTGTTTATTGTTTGGAAACGTGGGAACAACATAGTTTCTATATGATGTGCTATTGCCATACATTTGGGATATTTTAACATTGGTTATCTGTTAATGATGTTATTGTGGTAGCCTCCGGGTGTAATACCTGATTTATTGAGAATGTTGTTATTGTGCACTATTGCAAGTGTGTTGTTTTACCTTCATTGTATAGATTTGAAGGGGTTGAGAGTATGCATGATTAAAATGAATAAAAGGAAGAGTGAGGAAAACTAGTGGTTGTGTATGCAATTACCATTGAGAAACATAGAGTGAGACATTACATGGAACATATGTATTGATGAAACATTGTGAATAAATGCGAAAGGGCCCAGAGAAAGGCGTACGGACCTAGTGGTTGTTTTATGCAATCACCATTGTGTGAAATTACTTAATCGGAACCATTGTATTTTCTTTATTCTCTTTATTTTGTTTTGAATGTTAACAGGCATTCTAAGTGCAGAAATGGCACTAGAAATCTTGACAGGTTTGATTCCCGCTTTATGTGTACGAATGAAGCCTATGGGTAAAGAGACTTGTGATGGTGTGCGGACCATGTGAAGTGACGATTCATGGGGTACGGCCCATGTTTCCGAATCCATTCGTATGTCAATATTGGTACAAGGATCCATGACTCGTGCCACCTCCTAGACGTAGAAGGGGACGAGAATAGATGGATACCTTGGTAACGATTTCCGATTAGTAATACTGTGTACGAGTTTATGGACTCTAAATATGTTTCCATGTAATGTGAGTGTGTGAACTCAAAGTCTAGTTCCTTATTAGTTTTGACTTGAGATTGATAGGCTAGAATCTTGTAAAGTCGAGAGGATCCATAAGATAGAGAACTCACTGAGATTATTTTATCTCACTCCATTAATTATTGATTTCATGTGCTACAGGTTCCGCGAAGGGTAAGGAGAAAGAAGTTTGAATCTCCTTATGTCTTATGTTCTTTTGGCATGGCGAAACTTCCGTTGTGGAGTTTATTTTTGAGATCATTGTTTGATCTAGTTCTTAGTATTTTAATTTGTACATCTTGTAAATATTATGCCATTGTGTAGTACTTTTATGTTAGGGCATTAATGTATTACAATGTGTTGACTAGGAACTTATGGTATTTCAGTACCAAATACTTGGATTCATGTATATATATGCTTTGATGTATGTAAATATAGATGGGTGTTACAGTTGGTATCAGAGCAGGTCGTATCCTCGACCTAGCCATGAAATATTATAAGTGTTTATTTTTGTCCCAGATGTGTTGTGTTCCTATGATTTTTGTTGTGTTATAACTATGGTATTGAGCCTGATCAACTTAATTCCATTTTTATGACCTCTAGGAACATGGTGGACGGACGCAGGACTCGTGGTCGACCCCACACTCAGCCTCCACAAACGAATTCACCGACTGGCGGTGAGAATGTTCCATGGCCCCAATTTATACAACAGATGCAACAGCAGCAGAATCAGTTCATGCTGCAGATGATGCAACAGATGAATGGTGGTCATAATGTTCCAGTAGTTGTGCCCGAAGCCACAGGTGGGACTTATAGGGATTTCGTCCGCATGAATGTTGATGCGGGCATAGGGCAAGCAACAAACAAGATTTGGAAATATTGATCCAGGAATTATCGTCCTCAGAGATGGAGAGATGCCATTCAACAGTTTCTATGGTTTTGAGCTCGGGTTTGAATGAACGAAAAGTAAACAAAGATATTGACAGGAAAAAATTAACACATTCTTAGAAGAGAAATAACTTATAAGGTATGCCCATATATTCACTCTTCACAAATATACACTTACCAACCCATTATACTCAACATACGATACTCGTCTATGTTATCACGTATCTCTCACATAAGCGTCCATCTCTGGAGCACCTACGAGATCATCTCACAACTATGGTTATCTCTAACGCAAAGTCGCGAGAACATCCGTATTCTCGCGTCGGTGATATCTCGCGCGCCGCTCAAACACGAAAGCATTAAGAACATATACAAATGGTGAATGCTAGCACTAAATCTATCTCTAGAGTTCAGAACCAACAAATTATCATCCTAGATAAGGATTCAAGAAATTTATCTCTAAAGAAACCAAAATCCCCAGCATAGAGCAAAAATCCAGGATAACATCAACACAAATATGTAAAGTAAGTTAAATATAACATTATAATCATTAAATATATATAAGATTCGAGTAACTATACAAACAAACCCAACACAGAGAAATACACAGAGAATAGAAGAGATAAATCAAACATCTCGCGGGTTGTCAGCTCCAGTTGATGAGAAATCCACCTCCGATCTTCCAAGTGCATGACTTAGTGTTGTTTTCTAAGCTAATCTTACTCTAAGAATGAAGTTGATGGTGTTGGGACTAAAAAAATACCCAAACCATAACCTAAAAATGTGATTTTCCCCTTTTTAACAAGTATGCTAAAAATCAGATTTTGTTTTCGCCATAACTCGAGAACCGTAACTCCGATTTGCGCCCGGTTCGAAGCGTTGGAAAGCTTACTCAATGCTCTATCCAATAATTAATTAATGGAAACCATAATGATGATTTTGTTCATCCTTATTTTGAGCCTATGGAAGTCCGCTTGACGGTGGCTAAGCGGGCTTGCACCAAAACTGCGAAATTGAAGCCGTGTCTTTGACACTTTATTCCTCAAGGCTCCAATAAGCATAAATACTTATAAAAACAAAGGAAAAACTATTAAATGGTATAAAAGTATATGAAAATACAACTATACACAAAGTATACGATCTATACATAAAACGAGGAATTATTCAAACGGTATTAACAAAAGTATCGATAAGTGCCACTATTTACATACACAAAATAAGTACATTTTGACACTTATCAAACTCTCCCCAACTTAAAACTTTGTTTATCCTAAAACAATATCAAATAAATCAAAGAATTGAAAGTAATAAACCAAAGAATTGTGAATCAACACGTTTAGAAAAACCAAAAACAAATGTATGGTTCAACACAAAAACGTATAAACAAAGTAAGTACTTACCACTATCCTACAACGACAACATGTAAACGAAACGAATCCTAAGCACAAAAAGCATACAAAATATTATAACACAATACATGCTCACATCATGAATCACACCTAGCAAAAATTCATCAATGGATGAAGAACACACAAAGGTGAAGGACTTTTAACACTAAGTTGTTTGTTGAAGGTCTGTTGTTGTGTCGGCAATGTACTTGGGGTTGGCGCGAAGAACTGGGTTTCGGTAGTTTTTCATCTGTTTGAGGTGAAAATCTACAAAGAACTTAATGTTTGAAGGATGTACCAGAGTTAAAGTTTTGTGGAACATTCTGCTATTCTAGGTATGGGTAGTTTAGTAGTGTGGAGTTGATTTGTTGATTGGGTGAGGCTACTGTTATATACAGATTCACATGTTTAGATTATTCAATTGGTCTTTGAAGTAAACTATCGACAAGATCTAGGCTGTGGGTAGCAAATGTCATGGCAATTTTACATAAAACATTGTCATGTTTGAATTGTGTTCATGATTAGGATATTTGTTCAGGAATCTTTAATTGTTATCCTGTTAGCAAAATCTTTAATTGGTATCCTGTTAGCAGGCTGCTATAACAATTGTATTTGGCATGGCTCATGCCCTTTATTTCCATTTTTAATAAAAGACTTTTTGCTGTTTCAAAAAAAAAAAAAAATTTATTTGCTCTTCCCCAAATATTCATGTTTATCGTGTAACACTATAACTCTTGAAAGAAAAAAAATGATGTTTCAACTTTCCAATAAAACAAATGCATTTATTCATTTAATAAAATAATTAATTAAATAAAAAATAAAATTATTAATTGAATTAAGAATAAGTTTCCATTAATAGAAAATTTAGAAAAGTTGAAAAAGTGTAACAAAGCACCAGGAAGTGCCACGTGTCTCACTTGCCAAAGAATTCCTGTAGAAATATTATTATCTATGATATATATATATATATATATATATATATATATATATATATATATATATATATATAATTTGTTGCTTATAAATGTGTTTATTATATAAAAAAGTATTTGAAACGGTAGATACTTGTTTGTCGGTTAACAATTGATATTAAAGCTACATTTAATAATATAAAAAAAAGTATTTGAAGGTGGATACTTGTTTGTCGGTTAGTAATTAAAATTAAAAAAAACCGAAATTAAATCGAGTGATAGATCTATCTGATTAGTGCGATAAAAAAGTGAGATAGACTTTACTTGCGGAATTATCTCATGTTAAACATGAATTTCGCACAATCTTGCACAAATTCTTGTGTATATATACTGGGCCGGTCCTGACTTTTCTGAGACCCAAGACTAATAATAAAAATAATAAATAACTAAAAATATATTATATATATACTATTTCAAAATCTAATTAACGTCTAAATATATTTTTGTTTTTGAGGCCCAGGCCCAGAGCCGGCCGTGTATATATATGATGAAGCTTGGTGCACAAACAAATTGTGAGATATGAAGCTACAGAGAGTAAATTATGATGCAGATGAAAAAGAAGACAGGTTAAGCGATTTACCCGATTGTATAGTTCTTGATATATTCTCTTTTTTGAATGCAAAACAAGTTGTTCAGACTTCAGTTTTGTCCACAAGATGGCACCATCTCTGGAAGTATCTACCCACACTTTCACTAGTTTCTTCACACTTTGACAATTTTGATGATTTTATCAGATTTGTCATTAATTTTTTCTTTTTTCTATTTCGCGACGGCGATTTCTCCATCTCGCTGCACAAACTCGATTTTCGCTACAGGGATGGCCTGACTCCTTTCCGCTTCCGCCACCACGCCGGGGATGGCGTGAGTCCTGACCTCTTAAATAGCATGTTAACTTATGCTGTTTCACGCAGTGTTAAGGAATTGAAAATCTGTATGAGATCTGATATTCAACTATTTCCGTCTTGTATCTCTTCATGTCACAGTTTAACACATCTGAACTTTTTTGTTCCCCAAAGAAACCCTAAAAATCCTAATGGAAAAGTATTATTTCCGAATTCTCTAAATTTGCCATCATTGATCCACTTGCATATAGGGCGTGTGGCCTTTCATGGCGGAGTTGATATTTTTTCTGGTTTTCCCCGGTTGAATAGAATGATGATTACTCACTTTGAAATTTTGGGTGAACAAAACTTATGCATATCAAGTACCAGCCTTGTTGTACTAGCCATGGAAATTTTTTTTCCTCATCATTGGAAAATTCAGCTGTCTACTCCAAATCTTTCTACTTTTAGTTTTATAGGAACTCCTTCTCAGATAATGTGTGCGAGCCGTCTCAGTTCTCTTAAATACGTCCAGATTTACCCGGAAAAAATGAATTATGTAAAAGCTCCTTCTCTTCTACTCAGCTTGTTGCATGAACTTGCTGCTGATATTCAATCGTTGAAGCTCTGTTCCAATACTCTTCAAGTTCTCTCTTTACTTCCTGATGTATCTAAGATTAAACTCAATTCCTTGTATAAGTTGGAGTCATTGAGGATAAGAGTGAAAGAAATTTCCAACACATTGTTCGAGCCTGCCGGATCACAAGAAGAAGAAGAAGAAGTTGCCAAGTTAATAGAAGCATTCAAAAAAGGTTCCTCATCCATTCCTTCTAAAATAATTGAATTTTTGCTTCAAAATTCACCCTCGGCAAACGTTCACATCATTCAGTGAAATATGCATTCTACTTTTATAAGATATATCTATTAGGTTTTTTTTTTTCTTCTTTCTTTTCAATATCAATTATTGTATTTAGAATCACATAGGAGGATAGTGTCCTTTGTTATTCTCTAACTTGCACTAGTTGCCTATGATGGGCATCATTTGTAATCTAATCTAATACATGTGAAATTATAATTCAGCTTGGTATTAACTACGAAATTTTGTGGACAGATTAGAGATCAGAATGATAATGCAGAAAACTTATAGAAATACTAATTTAGATCAGAATAAACATTGCTTAATTTTTATATCTCTCTGAATCTAAATGTGTATTCAAATTTTTGGTCAAACTAGGCAACAAGGGAAATAACTAGGGCCAAAGAATTGATAGTAGTCTCAACATGAACTATAAACTACCTTGTAGTGGATATTGTGAGCAAACACAGGAAGAAAAATGTAATGATCATTTGTGTTTTGAACTAAGTCAACATAAGCTGCAGTAATTGCTCATTATATTCCTTACGGTAGTATCTTGCATTCCAAATAATTGACTAGTTTGTGTTCTTTGATTGATGGGTCATCTAATCCATTTGAAAATTATTTTTCTCTTTAATTTATTGTTTCTCCAAATTGGAAGGATGGTTTTAGAGTTAATTTGGAGGAATGTATAGTGATTTTACAACTGTTTTGCATGGCAGTAGAAGAGAATGTAAAGGTTGCTGAAGTTTATTGGAGACGAAGAAGTTGATACAGAAAGTAGGTTGCTGAAGTTTATTGGAGACGAAGAAGTTGATACAGAAAGTAGGTTGCTGAAGTTTATTGGAGATGAAGAAGTTGATACAGAAAGTAGATTAGAAGCTCTGTAGTACCGGCACTATTGAAAAAATTTGTATGTGTGTTAGCCTTCGACACTAACACCGACACCTGTGATTATATTTAATTTGTTTATTATTTTTTTAAATTATTATCTTTGTTGACGTGTTAGTGTAGGTGTCCTGTTTCCGTTGTCAGTGCTTCATATTGGAAGTTGTTAACATAATTGGTTAAGGGCTGAGGTAAAAAGCCCCAATTGATTTAGAGCTGAGGTAAGAAGAAACTTTGGCATATAAGAATTAAGAACATGAAATAAAAGTCTAGTTACTGATGTGGAAAAGTTTGAAATGGAAAGTACCTTATCAGTGTTAACATAAAGTTTGGGACCCATCAAGTTTAGTGTGAGAAAAGGTGAAACTGGTTATGTTTGTATTTGGACCAAGAGGAAGAACTCTGTGTGAGAGATCAGGAGCCCATAATTTGTGTGCTTGATAGTCAAGAAAGTATGGCAATTCTGACATTGGTGGCTTATCGGTATTACATATCAATTTTAGTTCTTCTCATTAGTTCACCAACATGAATTTTATATTTTGTGCAACTTTCATCATATACCATCTTCATCTTCTTCTTGTGAAAGGTACACAATTAACTCATAATTTTTATGATTTGTGTGATTTTCATTTATGGTTCTTTTTGTGGTTTATTTGTGACTTCAACTTCCATGGAGAAATGAACACCCATGCTTTCTTATTCGTTACTATGGTGAAAGCTACATAATTTTTTAAGTAAGTAGTATATGTTATATGATGTTCTAAATCTCTATAAAATATGTTGAAAGACATATTTATCTATGTTAAGTTTAACATGTTGCATTAAATTTATATATGTATGATTTATAAATTATTCAAGTATGTGAATTTGACTAATTAAGAATATATCAATCAACTACCTAACTAAGAATGAAAAATGCCTATGGTCACCCTTAAATAATTACCCTTTCATACAAAAAGTTGATGTAATTTTGGTTGAAAAGTTCTCAAATTTTCAGAAGCAGTGGTCGTCAACAGTCCGTCAAAGCTTACCAAAGATACTTGAACCTTTCATGCTTTTGTTGAAGCCCTTGTTTCAATTTTTCACACTTTTTTAGTACCTTTGTAAAAAGATACCTTCTCTTGATATTTTTATTGTCCAGGTTACTTACCCTTTATGTTTTATTCCCTAATTCTTTAAGTAATTATATGTTTTATGTGATAGATTCAATGTTACTTGTTCTTGCTTAAGTTAGAGTTTTAATGTTACTAGACAAGTGTACTCGAAAAATGTAGGTTTGAGAAACATCTCAGATGCTAAATACATTCTATTAAATATCATATTCGCGTATTAGTTTGTGTTTGATTATATTAGTTTGGTGTTCAGGCTACATGAGAGATTCTATTTTACCCAAATTTGCTCTCTTTGCATAGACGATGTTTGGCACTCTATTTATAGCAAGAAATTTATTTGGATTTTAGTTAGATTAAGGCCTTAATGTATAAGTGCTTGTGTAAAATTTGTTTCTATAATAAAAGATAAAATAAAGTTAAGCAGATTTCATATAAGCAATAAGTTTTTTCATAAGCTATCCTTAAGAGCTAATAGAAATAAGTTGAAAACAACTTGTGTACATGTCAAGCTGTTTTAGTAAGCTCAGTCAAACAATCTCTGAAGTACTTATGTTAGTATATAAGCTCAATTAAGTTAACCTAAACAGGTCCTAACTATGTAATGATTCATTGACGAATGAAGCAAAACAACCAAAGATGGCAGCAAATATGATTCTATAGTTTTATATTTCACTTTTTTTCATTTCTTTGTTTTGTGCAGAATCCTCCTTCAGTTCTAACTCTGGTGGCTGTAAAATGGGCTAGCTGGTTGAGGAATCCTCCTTCAGTTTCAGTGCTATCTTTAAAAGTTATCTCTCACTGGTTTGAAAGCTTTCTTTATGCAAAATTTGAAAGTATTTTAGCTCCTATAATTTGTTGAATAAGTTTAATTTGTAGTGTGGAATCTATTTCATTTCATTCTTTAGTCTTGCTCTTGACATGTATCTATCATATAAGAAAATTCAATGTTCTTTAAAAATCTAAAATGCCCTTCTTGTTCAATATTAAGCCGCGTGTATAGCTTAAGCATTCACTACAGCACTCTGTTTTACAATCCATTTTGTGTTTGATTTCAACAACTCCTTCAACGACAGTTTCAAAAACGGTTTCTCTTCTAAATTAAAAAACGGTTCCTCGTTCATTAATCTGCCTGCCCTCTCTTTCTCGAACTCGTCCTTGCTCTCTTTCTCCATCTCTCTTGCTTACGGCTTCTTCTTCCTTACCCCTTCTTCTTCTTGTACCTCACATTAAACCTAAATTTTTGAGAGATCAAACCCACTGCTCCAACATCAAAACCACTGCACTTCAACCTAATACTCCTTTGCCACCCGGTTCGATTCCACTGTACATATTTCGCCACCAACGTTGCTATTTGCCTTAAGGTATGTTCAAATTTGAAGATTTAGTGTTTTAGGGTTTATATGTTTTGTTGATTGGGGGTTTTCTTACGGTGTTTGGTTTTTTAAACTGTGTTGTTTTAGGCTGAAGATAATAAACCTGATTTTATTACAAGGATTGTCGAGTTCTTCGAATCTGAAGACAAAGATCTATCTTTTACCGCTTAGTGGTTTTACATAGTCGTGTAAGATTTTTTAAATTGTTTTTTGTGTGAGTGTGTATATTTTAAGAATTATGTTTGATTTTGGAGATTTGAATGTGTGTTGTAGGTTATTAAGATTCATCTAGAGCTTATTGACAAGAAGATTGTCTTCATATATGGTGTCAAAGATGAAAATCCTTTTGATTGTATTGTGAGGTAAGTGAAGATTGCCCTAATTACTCCTGATGTAAGTGTTGTTTTAAAGCATTTGGTTTCAACCGCTTCGATTACTTTTAATTTTCTTCATTCAATTTAGTTTTTTCTACGATTCTAAATGTTACTCTTTTAGAGTTTTGTTTATGTATACTATTGAATGTTTGTTCGAATGAAGGGAACTAAAGTAACGCCGGTGACTACCATCACAATGAAAGTTAGAAAATACTTTCACTATCCTTTGGAAAAGGAAGAAGCTTGTCGCTTTAAATCATCTGTGATTTCAGAGCCGATGTCAACGCTAAAGATCGTTAGAAGAACACCGTAATTCGATTCTAATTTTCTTTAATTCTATGTGGCTATGTTGTTTTATTGCTTTTGAAACTAAATTGAAATTGAAATTGAGTTGACTCCTTATGTTAAAAAGGTTGTGTTGGAATGTTATGATGAGGTGAAACCTACAGGTGATGAGCAAGCCGATTGTCAGATGAACAATTCAAATACTAAAGAAGAAATTGACAAAGAAGTAGAGCCAATGGGAAGGAATTAAAATGATTTTATTTTCTTATTTAAAAAGTAAAATGCGATTTTTTTTCCTTTCGGAGAAGTGTGTTGTGTCAGATTTGGAATTTCTTTCTCTTCTCCATAAATATGGACTACCATATGCTAGTTTCAAGAATTCCTTTCTCTTCTCGAAAAACGTTGACTTACATATGTAATTTATGAAAAAAAAAATTATTCTCCAAAAAAGTGGATTACGATATGTCATTTTTGGAATTTCTTTCCCTTCTTCATAATTGTGGACTATCATATGCAAGTTACAAAAATATTTTTCCCGTCTCCAAAAACGTGGACTATCATATGTAATTTATGAAATTTCTTACTCTTCTTCAAAAACGTGGAATATCATATGCAATTTTTGTAATTCTTTTCTCTCCTAAAAAAAAACTTGGACTATCATATGCAATTTCAGGATTTTCTATCCAATTTCCAAAAAGTGGATTATCATATGGAAAATTTGGAATTTCTTTCTCTTCTCCAAAAACATGGACTATCATATGCAATTTCAAGAAATCTTGTCCCTTCTTTAAAAACGTAGACTATCATATGCCATTTTTGGAATTTCTTTTCCTTCTCCATAAACGTGGACTATCTTATGCAATTTTCAAGAATTCCTTTGCCTTCTCCAAAAACTTGGATTATCATATGAAATTTATTTCTCTTCTCCAAAAACATGGCCTATTATATGCAAATTTTGGAATTTCATTCTCTCCTCCCAAATACATGGAATATCATATGCAATTCCAAAAATTTCTATCCCTTCTCCAAAAACGTGGACTATCATATGGAATTTTGGGAATTTCTTTCCCATCTTTATAAACATGGACTATCACATGCATGTTTCAAGAATTCCTTTCCCTTCTCCAAAAACATGGGCTATCATATGTAATTTTTAGAAATTCTTTCTCTTCTCCGAAAACATGGACTATCATATGCAGTTTTGGGAATTTCTTTCTCTCCTCCAAAAAACATGGACTATCATATGCAATTTCAGGAATTTCTATCCCTTTACCAAAAACATGGACTATCATATGTAATTTTTGGAATTTCTCTCCCTTCTTCATAAACGTGGAATATCACATGCAAGTTTCAAGAATTTCTTCCCCTTCTCTAAAAACATGGACTATCATATGTAGTTTATGGAATTTCTTTTTTTTATCAAAAATCACGGACTATCATATGCAATTTATGGAAATTCTTTATCTCCTCCAAAAAAAATGCACTATTATATGCAATTTCAGGAATTTCTATCCCTTCTCCGAAAATGTGGACTATCATATGCAAATTTTGAAATTACTTTCTCTTCTCCATAAATATGGACTACCATATGCTAGTTTCAAGAATTCCTTTCTCTTATCCAAAAACATTGACTTACATATGTAATTTATGAAATTTCTTTTTATTCTCCAAAAATGTGGATTACGATATGCCATTTTTGGAATTTCTTTCCATTCTTCATAATTATGGACTATCATATGGAAGTTACAAAAATATTTTTCCCTTCTCCAAAAACGTGGACTATCATATGTAATTTGTTTCTCTTCTCCAAAAACTTAGACCATCATATGCAATTTTCGGAATTTCATTCTCTCCTCCCAATAACATGGATTATCATATCCAATTTCCAAAAATTTTATCCCTTCTCCAAAAAATTGGACTATCATATGGAATTTTGGGAATTTCTTTCCCTTCTTCGTAAACATGGACTATCACATGTATGTTTCAATAATTCCTTTCCCTTCTCCAAAAACATGGACTATCATATGTAATTTTTGGAATTTCTTTCTCTTCTCCGAAAACATGGACTATCATATGCAGTTTTTGAAATTTCTTTCTCTCCTCCAAAAAACATGGACTATAATATGTAATTTCAGGAATTTCTATCCCTTTACCAAAAACATGGACTATCATATGCAATTTTTGGAATTTCTTTCCCTTCTTCATAAACGTGGAATATCACATGCAAGTTTCAAGAATTTATTTCCCTTTTCAAAAAACATGGACAATCATATGTAGTTTATGGAATTTCTTTCTCTTATCAAAAATCATGGACTATCATATGCAGTTTATGGAAATTCTTTCTCTCCTCCAAAAAACATGCACTATTATATGCAATTTCAGGAATTTCTATCCCTTCTCATAAAACGTGAACTATCATATGCAAATTTTGGAATTTCTTTCTCTTCTCCATAAATATGGACTACCATATGCTAGTTTCAAGAATTCCTTTCTCTTCTCCAAAAACGTTGACTTACATATGTAATTTATGAAAAAAAAATTTATTCTCCAAAAAAGTGGATTACGATATGCCATTTTTGGAAGTTCTTTCCCTTCTTCATAATTGTGGACTATCATATGCAAGTTACAAAAATATTTTTCCCGTCTCCAAAAACGTGGACTATCATATTTAATTTATGAAATTTCTTACTCTTCTTCAAAAACGTGGAATATCATATGCAATTTTTGTAATTCTTTTCTCTCCTCAAAAAAACTTGGACTATCATATGCAATTTCTGGATTTAATATCCAATTTCCAAAAAGTGGACTATCATATGGAAAATTTGGAATTTCTTTCTCTTCTCCAAAAACATAGACTATCAAATGCAATTTCAAGAAATCTTGTCCCTTCTTTAAAAACATGGACTATCATATGCCATTTTTGGAATTTCATTTCCTTCTCCATAAATGTGGACTATCTTATGCAATTTTCAAGAATTCCTTTGCCTTCTCCAAAAACATGGACTATCATATGAAATTTATTTCTCTTCTCCAAAAACATGGACTATCATATGCAAATTTGGGAATTTCATTCTCTCCTCCCAAATACATGGAATATCATATGCAATTCCAAAAATTTCTATCCCTTCTCCAAAAACGTGGACTATCATATGGAATTTTGGGAATTTCTTTCCCATCTTTATAAACATGGACTATCACATGCATGTTTAAAGAATTCCTTTCCCTTCTCCAAAAACATGGGCTTTCATATGTAATTTTTGGAATTTCTTTCTCTTCTCCGAAAACATGGACTATCATATGCAGTTTTTGAAATTTCTTTCTCTCCTCCAAAAAACATGGACTATCATATGCAATTTCAGGAATTTCTATCCAATTTCTAAAAAGTGGACTATCATATGGAAATTTTGGAATTTCTTTCTCTTCTCTAAAAACATGGACTATCATATGCAATTTCAAGAAATTCTGTCCCTTCTTTAAAAACGTGGACTATCATATGCCATTTTTGGAATTTCTTTTCCTTCTCCATAAACGTGGACCATCTTATGCAATTTTCAAGAATTCCTTTGCCTTCTCCAAAAACTTGGACTATCATATGAAATTTATTTATCTTCTCCAAAAACATGGATTATCATATGCAAATTTTGGAATTTCATTCTCTCCTCCCAAATACATGGAATATCATATGCAATTCCCAAAATTTCTATCCCTTCTCCAAAAACGTGGACTATCATATGGAATTTTGAGAATTTCTTTCCTTTCTTTATAAACATGGACTATCACATGCATGTTTCAAGAATTCCTTTCCCTTCTCCGAAAACATGGACTATCATATGCAATTTTAGGAATTTCTTTCTCTCCTCCAAAAAACATGGACTATCATATGCAATTTCACGAATTTCTTTCCCTTTACCAAAAACATGGACTATCATATGTAATTTTTGGAATTTCTTTCCCTTCTTCATAAACGTGGAATATCACATGCAAGTTTCAAGAATTTCTTCCCCTTCTCAAAAAACATGGACTATCATGTGTAGTTTATGGAATTTATTTCTCTTATAAAAAATTATGGACTATCATATGCAATTTATGGAAATTCTTTATCTCCTTAAAAAAACATGCACTATTATATGCAATTTCATGAATTTCTATCCCTTCTCCGAAAACGTGGACTATCATATTCAAATTTTAAAATTTCTTTCTCTTCTCCATAAATATGGACTACCATGTGCTAGTTTCAAGAATTCCTTTCTCTTCTCCAAAAACGTTGACTTACATATATAATTTATGAAATTTCTTTTTATTCTCCAAAACCGTGGATTATGATATGCCATTTTTGGACTTTCTTTCCCTTCTTCGTAATTGTGGACTATCATACGCAAGTTACAAAAATATTTTTCCCTTCTCCAAAAACATGGACTATCATATGTAATTTATGAAATTTCTTACTCTTCTTCAAAAACGTGGAATATCATATGCAATTTTTGGATTTTTTTTCTCTTCTCCAAAAAACATGGACTATCATATGCAATTTCATGAATTTCTTCCCCTTTACCAAAAACATGGACTATCATATGTAATTTTTGGAATTTCTTTCCCTTTTTCATAAACGTGGAATATCACCTGCAAGTTTCAAAAATTTCTTCCCCTTCTCAAAAAACACGGACTATCATGTGTAGTTTTTGGAATTTCTTTCTCTTATAAAAAATTATGGACTACATATGCAATTTATGGAAATTCTTTATCTCCTCCAAAAAACATGCACTATTATATGCAATTTCAGGAATTTCTATCCCTTCTCCAAAAACGTGGACTATCATATACAAATTTTAAAATTTCTTTCTCTTCTCCATAAATATGGACTACCATATGCTAGTTTCAAGAATTCCTTTATGTTCTCCAAAAATGTTGACTTACATATGTAATTTATGAAATTTCTTTTTATTCTCCAAAAACATGGATTACGATATGCCATTTTTGGAATTTCTTTCCCTTCTTCATAATTGTGGACTATCATATGCTAGTTACAAAATTATTTTTCCCTTCTCCAAAAACATGGACTATCATATGTAATTTATGAAATTTCTTACTCTTCTTCAAAAACGTGGAATATCATATGCAATTTTTGGATTTTTTTCTCTCCTCCAAAAAACATGGACTATCATATGCAATTTCAGGAATTTCTATCTAATTTCCAAAAAGTGGAATATCATATGGAAATTTTGGAATTTCTTTCTCTTCTCCAAAAACATGGACTATCATATGCAATTTCAAGAAATTCCATCCCTTCTTTAAAAACATGGACTATCATATGCCATTTTTGGAATTTCTTTCCCTTCTTCATAATTGTGGACTATCTTATGCAATTTTCAAGAATTCCTTTCCCTTCTTAAAAAACGTGGACTATCATATGGAATTTGTTTCTCTTCTCCAAAAACGTAGACCATCATATGCAATTTTCGGAATTTCATTCTGTCCTCCCAATAACATGGACTGTCATATCCAATTTCCAAAATTATTATTCCTTCTCCAAAAAATTGGACTATCATATGGAATTTCGGGAATTTCTTTCCCTTCTTCGTAAACATGGACTATCACATGCATGTTTCAAGAATTCCTTTCCCTTCTCCAAAAACATGGACTATCATATGTAATTTTTGGAATTTCTTTCTCTTCTCCGAAAACATGGACTATCATATGCAGTTTTGGGAATTACTTTCTCTCCTCCAAAAAACATGGACTATCATATGCAATTTCAGGAATTTCTATCCCTTTACCAAAAACATTGACTATCATATGTAATTTTTGGAATTTCTTTCCCCTCTTCATAAACGTGGAATATCACATGCAAGTTTCAAGAATTTCTTCCCCTTCTCAAAAACCATGGACTATCATATGTAGTTTATGGAATTTATTTCTCTTATAAAAAATTATGGACTATCATATGCAATTTATGGAAATTCTTTATCTCCTCCAAAAAACATGCACTATTATATGCAATTTCAGGAATTTCTATCCCTTCTCCGAAAACGTGGACTATCGTATGCAAATTTTAAAATTTCTTTCTCTTCTCCATAAATATGGACTACCATATGCTAGTTTCAAGAATTCCTTTCTCTTCTCCAAAAACGTTGACTTACATATGTAATTTATGAAATTTCTTTTTATTCTCCAAAAACGTGGATTACGATATGCCATTTTTGGAATTTCTTTCCCTTCTTCATAATTGTGGACTATCATATGCAAGTTACAAAAATATTTTTCCCTTCTCCAAAAACGTGGACTATCATATGTAATTTGTTTCTCTTCTCCAAAAACATAGACTAGCATATGCAATTTTCGGAATTTCATTCTCTCCTCCCAATAACATGCACTATCATATCAAATTTCCAAAATTTTTACCCCTTCTCCAAAAAATTGGACTATCATATGGAATTTAGGGAATTTCTTTCCCTTCTTCGTAAACATGGACTATCACATGCATGTTTCAAGAATTCCTTTCCCTTCTCCAAAAACATGGACTATCATATGTAATTTTTGGAATTTCTTTCTCTTCTCCGAAAACATGGACTATCATATGCAGTTTTTGAAATTTCTTTCTCTCCTCCAAAAAACATGGACTATCATATTCAATTTCAGGAATTTCTATCCAATTTCCAAAAAGTGGACTATCATATGGAAATTTTGGAATTTCTTTCTCTTCTCCAAAAACATGGACTATCATATGCAATTTCAAGAAATTCCATCCCTTCTTTAAAAACATGGACTATCATATGCCATTTTTGGAATTTCTTTTCCTTCTCCATAAACGTGGACTATCTTATGCAATTTTCAAGAATTCCTTTCCCTTCTCCAAAAACTTGGATTATCATATGAAATTTATTTCTCTTCTCCAAAAACGTGGACTATCATATGCAAATTTTCCAATTTCGTACTCTCCTCCCAAATACATGGACTGTCATATGAAATTCCCAAAATTTCTATCCCTTCTCCAAAAACGTGGACTATCATATGGAATTTTGGGAATTTCTTTGCCTTCTTTATAAACATGGACTATCACAAGCATGTTTCAAGAATTCGTTTCCCTTCTCAAAAAACATGGACTATCATATGTAATTTTTGGAATTTCTTTCTCTTCTCCGAAAACATGGACTATCATATGCAATTTTAGGAATTTCTTTCTCTTCCCCAAAAAACATGGACTATCATATGCAATTTCAGGAATTTCTTTCCCTTTACCAAAAACATGGACTATCATATGTAATTTTTGGAAATTCTTTCCCTTCTTCATAAACCTGGAATATCACATGCATGTTTCAAGAATTTCTTCCCCTTCTCAAAAAACATGGACTATCATGTGTAGTTTATGGAATTTCTTTCTCTTATAAAAAATTATGGACTATCATATGCAATTTATGGAAATTCTTTATCTCCTCCAAAAAACATGCACTATTATATGCAATTTCAGGAATTTCTATCCCTTCTCCGAAATCGTGGACTATCATATGCAAATTTTGAAATTTCTTTCTCTTATCCATAAATATGGACTACCATATGATAGTTTCAAGATTTCCTTTCTCTTCTCCAAAAATGTTGACTTACATATGTAATTTATGAAATTTCTTTTTATTCTCCAAAAACGTGGATTACGATATGCCATTTTTGGAATTTCTTTCCAATCTTCATAATTGTGGACTATCATATGCAAGTTACAAAAATATTTTACCCTTCTCCAAAAACGTGGACTATCATATGTAATTTGTTTCTCTTTCCAAAAACTTAGACCATCATATGCAATTTTCGGAATTTCATTCTCTCCTCCCAAATACATGCACTGTCATATGCAATTCCCAAAATTTCTACCCTTCTCCAAAAACGTGGACTATCATATGGAATTTTGGGAATTTATTTCCCTTCTTTATAAACATGGACTATCACATGCATGTTTCAAGAATTCCTTTCTCTTCTCCAAAAACATGGACTATCATATGTAATTTTTGGAATTTCTTTCTCTTCTCCAAAAACATGGACTATCATATGCAATTTTGGGAATTTCTTTCTCTCCTCCAAAAAACATGGACTATCATATGCAATTTCAGGAATTTCTATCCCTTTACCAAAAACATGGACTATCGTATGAAATTTTTGGAATTTCTTTCCCTTCTTCATAAACGTGGCATATCACATGCAAGTTTCAAGAATTTCTTTCCCTTCTCAAAAAACATGGAATATCATATGTAGTTTATGGAAATTCTTTTTCTTATAAAAAATTATGGACTATCATATGCAATTTATGGAAATTCTTTATCTCCTCCAAAAAACATGCACTATTATATGCAATTTCAGGAATTTCTATCCCTTCTCCGAAAACGTGGACTGTCATATGCAAATTTTGAAATTTCTTTCTCTTCTCCATAAATATGGACTACCATATTCTAGTTTCAAGAATTCCTTTCTCTTCTCCAAAAACGTTAACTTACATATGTAATTTATGAAATTTCTTTTTATTCTCCAGAAACATGGATTATGATATGCCATTTTTGGAATTTCTTTTCCTTCTCCCTAAACTGGACTATCTTATGCAATTTTCAAGAATTCCTTTCCCTTCTTAAAAAACGTGGACTATCATATGGAATTTGTTTCTCATCTCCATAAACTTAGACCATCATATGCAATTTTCGAAATTTGATTCTCTCCTCCCAATAACATGGACTATCATATGTAATTTCCAAAATTTTTATCCCTTCTCCAAAAAATTGGACTATCATATGGAATTTTGGGAACTTCTTTCCCTTCTTCGTAAACATGGACTATCACATGCATGTTTCAAGAATTCCTTTCCCTTCTCAAAAAACATGGACTATCATATGTAATTTTTGGAATTTCTTTCTCTTCTCCAAAAACATGGACTATCATATGTAGTTTTTTAAATTTCTTTCTCTCCTCCAAAAAACATGAACTATCATATGCAATTTCAAGAATTTCTATCCAATTTCCAAAAAGTGGACTATCATATAGAAATTTTGGTATTTCTTTCTCTTCTCCAAAAACATGGACTATCATATGCAATTTCAAGAAATTCTATCCCTTCTTCAAAAACGTGGACTATCATATGTCATTTTCGGAATTTCTTTTCCTTCTCCATAAACGTGGACTATCTTATGCAATTTTCAAGAATTCCTTTGCCTTCTCCAAAAACATGGACTATCATATGGAATTTATTTCTCTTCTCCAAAAACGTGGACTATCATATGGAAATTTTGGAATTTCATTCTCTCCTCCCAAAAACATGGACTATCTTATGCGATTTCAAGAAATTCCATCCCTTCTTTAAAAACATTGACTATCATATGCCATTTTTGGAATTTCTTTTCCTTCTCCATAAACGTGGACTATCTTATGCAATTTTCAAGAATTCCTTTCCCTTCTTAAAAAACGTGGACTATCATATGGAATTTGTTTCTCTTCTCCAAAAACTTAGACCATCATATGCAATTTTCGGAATTTCATTCTCTCCTCCCAATAACATGGACTGTCATATCCAATTTCCAAAATTTTTATTCCTTCTCCAAAAAATTGGACTATCATATGGAATTTCGGGAATTTCTTTCCCTTCTTCGTAAACGTGGAATATCACATGCAAGTTTCAAGAATTTCTTCCCCTTCTCAAAAAACATGGACTATCATGTGTAGTTTATGGAATTTCTTTCTCTTCTCCGAAAACATGGACTATCATATGCAGTTTTGGGAATTTCTTTCTCTCCTCCAAAAAACCTGGACTATCATATGCAATTTCAGGAATTTCTATCCCTTTACCAAAAACATTGACTATCATATGTAATTTTTGGAATTTCTTTCCCTTCTTCATAAACGTGGAATATCACATGCAAGTTTCAAGAATTTCTTCCCCTTCTCAAAAAACATGGACTATCATATGTAGTTTATGGAATTTATTTCTCTTATAAAAAATTATGGACTATCATATGCAATTTATGGAAATTCTTTATCTCCTCCAAAAAACATGCACTATTATATGCAATTTCAGGAATTTCTATCCCTTCTCCGAAAACATGGACTATCATATGCAAATTTTAAAATTTCTTTCTCTTCTCCATAAATATGGACTACCATATACAAGTTTCAAGAATTCCTTTCTCTTCTCCAAAAACGTTGACTTACATATGTAATTTATGAAATTTCTTTTTATTCTCCAAAAACGTGGATTACAATATGCCATTTTTGGAATTTCTATCCCTTCTTCATAATTGTGGACTATCATATGCAAGTTACAAAAATATTTTTCCCTTCTCCAAAAACGTGGACTATCATATGTAATTTGTTTCTCTTCTCCAAAAAGTTAGACTAGCATATGCAATTTTCGGAATTTCATTCTCTCCTCCCAATAACATGGACTATCATATCCAATTTCCAAAATTTTTATCCCTTCTCCAAAAAATTGGACTATCATATGGAATTTAGGGAATTTCTTTCCCTTCTTCGTAAACATGGACTATCACATGCATGTTTCAAGAATTCCTTTCCCTTCTCCAAAAACATGGACTATCATATGTAATTTTTGGAATTTCTTTCTCTTCTCCGAAAACATGGACTATCATATGCAGTTTTTGAAATTTTATCTCTCCTCCAAAAAACATGGACTATCATATGCAATTTCAGGAATTTCTATCCAATTTCCAAAAAGTGGACTACCATATGGAAATTTTGGAATTTCTTTCTCTACTCCAAAAACATGGACTATCATATGCAATTTCAAGAAATTTCATCCCTTCTTTAAAAACATGGACTATCATATGCCATTTTTGGAATTTCTTTTCCTTCTCCATAAACGTGGACTATCTTATGCAATTTTCAAGAATTCCTTTGCCTTCTCCAAAAACTTGGACTATCATATGAAATTTATTTCTCTTCTCCAAAAACGTGGACTATCATATGCAAATTTTGGAATTTCATTCTCTCCTCCCAAAAACATGGACTGTCATATGAAATTCCCGAAATTTCTATCGCTTCTCCAAAAACGTGGACTATCATATGGAATTTTGGGAATTTCTTTCCCTTCTTTATAAACATGGACTATCACATGTATGTTTCAAGAACTCGTTTCCCTTCTCAAAAAACATGGACTATCATATGTAATTTTTGGAATTTCTTTCTCTTCTCCGAAAACATGGACTATCATATGCAATCTTGGGAATTTCTTTCTCTTCTCCAAAAAACATGGATTATCATATGCAATTTCAGGAATTTCTTTCCCTTTACCAAAAACATGGACTATCATATGTAATTTTTGGAATTTCTTTCCCTTCTTCATAAATGTGGAATATTACATGCAAGTTTCAAGAATTTCTTCCCCTTCACAAAAAACATGGACTATCATGTGTAGTTTATGGAATTTCTTTCTCTTATAAAAAATTATGGACTATCATATGCAATTTATGGAAATTCTTTATCTCCTCTAAAAAACATGCACTATTATATGCAATTTCAGGAATTTCTATCCCTTCTCCGAAATCGTGGACTATCATATGCAAATTTTGAAATTTCTTTCTCTTCTCCATAAATATGGACTACCATATGCTAGTTTCAAGAATTCCTTTCTCTTCTCCAAAAACGTTGACTTACATATGTAATTTATGAAATTTCTTTTTATTCTCCAAAAACGTGGATTATGATATGCCATTTTTGGAATTTCTTTCCCTTCTTCATAATTGTGGACTATCATATGCAAGTTACAAAAATATTTTTCCCTTCTCCAAAAACGTGGACTATCATATGTAATTTGTTTCTCTTCTCCAAAAACTTAGACCATCATATGCAGTTTTCGGAATTTCATTCTCTCCTCCCATATACATGCACTGTCATATGCAATTCCCAAAATTTCTACCCTTCTCCAAAAATGTGGACTATCATATGGAATTTTGGGAATTTCTTTCCCTTCTTTATAAACATGGACTATCACTTGCATGTTTCAAGAATTCCTTTCCCTTATCCAAAAACATGGACTATCATATGTAATTTTTGGAATTTCTTTCTCTTCTCCAAAAACATGGACTATTATATGCAATTCTGGGAGTTTCTTTCTCTCCTCCAAAAAACATGGACTATCATATGCAATTTCAGGAATTTCTATCCCTTTACCAAAAACATGGACTATCATATGAAATTTTTGGAATTTCTTTCCCTTCTTCATAAACGTGGAATATCACATGCAAGTTTCAAGAATTTCTTTCCCTTCTCAAAAAACATGGAATATCATATGTAGTTTATGAAATTTCTTTCTATTATAAAAAATTATGGACTATCATATGCAATTTATGGAAATTCTTTATCTCCTCCAAAAAACATGCACTATTATATGCAATTTCAGGAATTTCTATCCCTTCTCCGAAAACATGGACTATCATATGCAAATTTTAAAATTTCTTTCTCTTCTCCATAAATATGGATTACCATATACTAGTTTCAAGAATTCCTTTCTCTTCTCCAAAAACGTTGACTTAAATATGTAATTTATGAAATTTCTTTTTATTCTCCAAAAACGTGGATTACGATATGCCATTTTTGGAATTTCTTTCCCTTCTTCATAATTGTGGACTATCATATGCAAGTTACAAAAATATTTTTCCCTTCTCCAAAAACGTGGACTATCATATGTAATTTGTTTCTCTTCTCCAAAAACTTAGACCATCATATGCAATTTTCGGAATTTCATTCTCTCCTCCCATATACATGCACTGTCATATGCAATTCCCAAAATTTCTACCCTTCTCCAAAAACGTGGACTATCATAAGGAATTTTGGGAATTTCTTTCCCTTCTTTATAAAAATGGACTATCACATGCATGTTTCAAGAATTCCTTTCCCTTCTCCAAAAACATGGACTATCATATGTAATTTTTGGAATTTCTTTCTCTTCTCCAAAAACATGGACTATCATATGCAATTCTGGGAGTTTCTTTCTCTCCTCCAAAAAACATGGACTATCATATGCAATTTCAGGAATTTCTATCCCTTTACCAAAAACATGGACTATCATATGAAATTTTTGGAATTTCTTTCCCTTCTTCATAAACGTGGAATATCACATGCAAGTTTCAAGAATTTCTTTCCCTTCTCAAAAAACATGGAATATCATATGTAGTTTATGAAATTTCTTTCTCTTATAAAAAATTATGGACTATCATATGCAATTTATGGAAATTATTTATCTCCTCCAAAAAACATGCACTATTATATGCAATTTCAGGAATTTCTATCCCTTCTCCGAAAACATGGACTATCATATGCAAATTTTAAAATTTCTTTCTCTTCTCCATAAATATGGACTACCATATACTAGTTTCAAGAATTCCTTTCTCTTCTCCAAAAACGTTGACTTAAATATGTAATTTATGAAATTTCTTTTTATTCTCCAAAAACGTGGATTACGATATGCCATTTTTGGAATTTCTTTCCCTTCTTCATAATTGTGGACTATCATATGCAAGTTACAAAAATATTTTTCCCTTCTCCAAAAACGTGGACTATCATATGTAATTTGTTTCTCTTCTCCAAAAACATAGACCAGCATATGCAATTTTCGGAATTTCATTCTCTCCTCCCAATAACATGGACTATCATATCCAATTTCCAAAATTTTAACCCCTTCATCAAAAAATTGGACTATCATATGGAATTTAGGGAATTTCTTTCCCTTCTTCGTAAACATGGACTATCACATGCTTGTTTCAAGAATTCCTTTCCCTTCTCCAAAAACATGGACTATCATATGTAATTTTTGGAATTTCTTTCTCTTCTCCGAAAACATGGACTATCATATGCAGTTTTTGAAATTTCTTTCTCTCCTCCAAAAAACATGGACTATCATATTCAATTTCAGGAATTTCTATCCAATTTCCAAAAAGTGGACTATCATATGGAAATTTTGGATTTCTTTCTCTTCTTCAAAAACATGGACTATCATATGCAATTTCAAGAAATTCCAAACCTTCTTTAAAAACATGGACTATCATATGCCATTTTTGGAATTTCTTTTCCTTCTCCATAAACGTGGACTATCTTATGCAATTTTCAAGAATTCCTTTGCCTTCTCCAAAAACTTGGACTATCATATGAAATTTATTTCTCTTCTCCAAAAACGTGGACTATCATATGCAAATTTTGGAATTTCATTCTCTCCTCCCAAAAACATGGACTGTCATATGAAATTCCCAAAATTTCTATCGCTTCTCCAAAAACGTGGACTATCATATGGAATTTTGGGAATTTCTTTCCCTTCTTTATAAACATGGACTATCACATGTATGTTTCAAGAACTCGTTTCCCTTCTCAAAAAACATGGACTATCATATGTAATTTTTGGATTTTCTTTCTCTTCTCCGAAAACATGGACTATCATATGCAATCTTGGGAATTTCTTTCTCTTCTCCAAAAAACATGGATTATCGTATGCAATTTCAGGAATTTCTTTCCCTTTACCAAAAACATGGATTATCATATGTAGTTTTTGGAATTTCTTTCCCTTCTTCATAAATGTGGACTATCACATGCAAGTTTCAAGAATTTATTTCCCTTCTCAAAAAACATGGAATATCATATGTAGTTTATGAAATTTCTTTCTCTTATAAAAAATTATGGACTATCATATGCAAATTATGGAAATTCTTTATCTCCTCCAAAAAACATGCACTATTATATGCAATTTCAGGAATTTCTATCCCTTCTCCGAAAACATGGACTATCATATGCAAATTTTAAAATTTCTTTCTCTTCTCCATAAATATGGACTACCATATACTAGTTTCAAGAATTCCTTTCTCTTCTCCAAAAACGTTGACTTAAATATGTAATTTATGAAATTTCTTTTTATTCTCCAAAAACGTGGATTACGATATGCCATTTTTGGAATTTCTTTCCCTTCTTCATAATTGTGGACTATCATATGCAAGTTACAAAAATATTTTTCCCTTCTCCAAAAACGTGGACTATCATATGTAATTTGTTTCTCTTCTCCAAAAACATAGACCAGCATATGCAATTTTCGGAATTTCATTCTCTCCTCCCAATAACATGGACTATCATATCCAATTTCCAAAATTTTTACCCCTTCACCAAAAAATTGGACTATCATATGGAATTTAGGGAATTTCTTTCCCTTCTTCGTAAACATGGACTATCACATGCATGTTTCAAGAATTCCTTTCCCTTCTCCAAAAACATGGACTATCATATGTAATTTTTGGAATTTCTTTCTCTTCTCCGAAAACATGGACTATCATATGCAGTTTTTGAAATTTCTTTCTCTCCTCCAAAAAACATGGACTATCATATTCAATTTCAGGAATTTCTATCCAATTTCCAAAAAGTGGACTATCATATGGAAATTTTGGAATTTCTTTCTCTTCTCCAAAAACATGGACTATCATATGAAATTTCAAGAAATTCCATCCCTTCTTTAAAAACATGGACTATCATATGCCATTTTTGGAATTTCTTTTCCTTCTCCATAAACGTGGACTATCTTATGCAATTTTCAAGAATTCCTTTCCCTTCTTAAAAAACGTAGACTATCATATGGAATTTGTTTCTCTTCTCCAAAAACGTAGACCATCATATGCAATTTTCGGAATTTCATTCAGTCCTCCCAATAACATGGACTGTCATATCCAATTTCCAAAATTTTTATTCCTTCTCCGAAAAATTGGACTATCATATGGAATTTCGGGAATTTCTTTCCCTTCTTCGTAAACATGGACTATCACATGCATGTTTCAAGAATTCCTTTCCCTTCTCCAAAAACATGGACTATCATATGTAATTTTTGGAATTTCTTTCTCTTCTCCGAAAACATGGACTATCATATGGAGTTTTGGGAATTTCTTTCTCTCCTCCAAAAAACATGGACTATCATATGCAATTTCAGGAATTTCTATCCCTTTACCAAAAACATTGACTATCATATGTAATTTTTGGAATTTCTTTCCCTTCTTCATAAACGTGGAATATCACATGCAAGTTTCAAGAATTTCTTCCCCTTCTCAAAAAACATGGACTATCATATGTAGTTTACGGAATTTCTTTCTCTTATAATAAATTATGGACTATCATATGCAATTTATGGAAATTCTTTATCTCCTCCAAAAAACATGAACTATTATATGCAATTTCAGGAATTTCTATCCCTTCTCCAAAAACATTGACTATCATATACAAAATTTAAAATTTCTTTCTCTTCTCCATAAATATGGACTACCATATACTAGTTTTAAGAATTCCTTTTTCTTCTCCAAAAACGTTGACTTACATATGTAATTTATGAAATTTCTTTTTATTCTCCAAAAACGTGGATTACGATATGCCATTTTTGGAAGTTCTTTCCCTTCTTCATAATTGTGGACTATCATATGCAAGTTACAAAAATATTTTTCCCTTCTCCAAAAACGTGGACTATCATATGTAATTTGTTTCTCTTCTCCAAAAACATAGACCAGCATATGCAATTTTCGGAATTTCATTCTCTCCTCCCAATAACATGGACTATCATATCCAATTTCCAATATTTTTACCCCTTCGCCAAAAAATTGGACTATCATATGGAATTTAGGGAATTTCTTTCCCTTCTTCGTAAACATGGACTATCACATGCATGTTTCAAGAATTCCTTTCCCTTCTCCAAAAACATGGACTATCATATGTAATTTTTGGAATTTCTTTCTCTTCTCCGAAAACAGAACTATCATATGCAGTTTTTGAAATTTCTTTCTCTCCTCCAAAAAACATGGACTATCATATTCAATTTCAGGAATTTCTATCCAATTTCCAAAAAGTGGACTATCATATGGAAATTTTGGAATTTCTTTCTCTTCTCCAAAAACATGGACTATCATATGCAATTTCAAGAAATTCCATCCCTTCTTTAAAAACATGGACTATCATATGCCATTTTTGGAATTTCTTTACCTTCTCCATAAACATTGACTATCTTATGCAATTTTCAAGAATTCCTTTCCCTTCTTAAAAAACGTGGACTATCATATGGAATTTGTTTCTCTTCTCCAAAAACGTAGACCATCATATGCAATTTTTGGAATTTCATTCTGTTCTCCCAATAACATGGACTGTCATATCCAATTTCCCAAAAATTTTTATTCCTTCTCCAAAAAATTGGACTATCATATGGAATTTCGGGAATTTCTTTCCCTTCTTCGTAAACATGGACTATCACATGCATGTTTCATGAATTCCTTTCCCTTCTCCAAAAACATGGACTATCATATGTAATTTTTGGAATTTCTTTCTCTTCTCCGAAAACATGGACTATCATATGCAGTTTTGGGAATTTCTATCTCTCCTCCAAAAAACATGGACTATCATATGCAATTTCAGGAATTTCTATCCCTTTACCAAAAACATTGACTATCATATGTAATTTTTGGAACTTCTTTCCCTTCTTAATAAACGTGAAATATCACATGCAAGTTTCAAGAATTTCTTCCCCTTCTCAAAAAACATGGACTATCATATGTAGTTTATGGAATTTCTTTCTCTTATAAAAAATTATGGACTATCATATGCAATTTATGGAAATTCTTTATCTCCTCTAAAAAACATGCATTATTATATGCAATTTAAGGAATTTCTATCCCTTCTCCGATAACATGGACTATCATATGCAAATTTTAAAATTTCTTTCACTTCTCCATAAATACGGACTACCATATACTAGTTTCAAGAATTCCTCTCTCTTCTCCAAAAACGTTGACTTACATATGTAATTTATGAAATTTCTTTTTATTCTCCAAAAACGTGGATTACGATATGCCATTTTTGGAATTTCTTTCCCTTCTTCATAATTGTGGACTATCATATGCAAGTTACAAAAGAAATTTTCCCTTCTCCAAAAACGTGGACTATCATATGTAATTTGTTTCTCTTCTCCAAAAACATAGACCAGCATATGCAATTTTCGGAATTTCATTCTGTCCTCCCAATAACATGGACTGTCATATCCAATTTCCAAAATTTTTATTCCTTCTCCAAAAAATTGGACTATCATATGGAATTTCGGGAATTTCTTTCCCTTCTTCGTAAACATGGACTATCACATGCATGTTTCAAGAATTCCTTTCCCTTCTCCAAAAACATGGACTATCATATGTAATTTTTGGAACTTCTTTCTCTTCTCCGAAAACATGGACTATCATATGCAGTTTTGGGAATTTCTTTCTCTCCTCCAAAAAACATGGACTATCATATGAAATTTCAGGAATTTCTATCCCTTTACCAAAAACATTGACTATCATATGTAATTTTTGGAATTTCTTTCCCTTCTTCATAAACGTGGAATATCACATGCAAGTTTCAAGAATTTCTTCCCCTTCTCAAAAAACATGGACTATCATATGTAGTTTACGGAATTTCATTCTCTTATAATAAATTATGGACTATCATATGCAATTTATGGAAATTCTTTATCTCCTCCAAAAAACATGCACTATTATATGCAATTTCAGGAATTTCTATCCCTTCTCCAAAAACATTGACTATCATATGCAAATTTTAAAATTTCTTTCTCTTCTCCATAAATATGGACTACCATATACTAGTTTCAAGAGTTCCTTTCTCTTCTCCAAAAACGTTGACTTACATATGTAATTTATGAAATTTCTTTTTATTCTCCAAAAACATGGACTATCATATGCCATTTTTGGAATTTCTTTTCCTTCTCCATAAACGTGGACTATCTTATGCAATTTTCAAGAATTCCTTTCCCTTCTTAAAAAACGTGGACTATCATATGGAATTTGTTTCTCTTCTCCAAAAACATAGACCAACATATGCAATTTTCGGAATTTCATTCTCTCCTCCCAATAACATGGACTATCATATCCAATTTCCAAAATTTTTACCCCTTCACCAAAAAATTGGACTATCATACGGAATTTAGGGAATTTCTTTCCCTTCTTCGTAAACATGGACTATGACATGCATGTTTCAAGAATTCCTTTCCCTTCTCCAAAAACATGGACTATCATATGTAATTTTTGGAACTTCTTTCTCTTCTCCGAAAACATGGACTATCATATGCAGTTTTGGGAATTTCTTTCTCTCCTCCAAAAAACATGGACTATCATATGCAATTTCAGGAATTTCTATCCCTTTACCAAAAACATTCACTATCATATGTAATTTTTGGAATTTCTTTCCCTTCTTCATACACGTGGAATATCACATGCAAGTTTCAAGAATTTCTTCCCCTTCTCAAAAAACATGGACTATCATATGTAGTTTATGGAATTTATTTCTCTTATAAAAAATTATGGACTATCATATGCAATTTATGGAAATTCTTTATCTCCTCCAAAAAACATGCACTATTATATGCAATTTCAGGAATTTCTATCCCTTCTCCGAAAACATGGACTATCATATGCAAATTTTAAAATTTCTTTCTCTTCTCCATAAATATGGACTACCATATACTAGTTTCAAGAATTCCTTTCTCTTCTCCAAAAACGTTGACTTACGTATGTAATTTATGAAATTTCTTTTTATTCTCCAAAAACGTGGATTACGATATGCCATTTTTGGAATTTCTTTCCCTTCTTCATAATTGTGGACTATCATATGCAAGTTACAAGAATATTTTTCCCTTCTCCAAAAACGTGGACTATCATATGTAATTTGTTTCTCTTCTCCAAAAACTTAGACTAGCTTATGCAATTTTCGGAATTTCATTCTCTCCTCCCAATAACATGGACTATCATATCCAATTTCCAAAATTTTTACCCCTTCACCAAAAAATTGGACTATCATATGGAATTTAGGGAATTTCTTTCCCTTCTTCGTAAACATGGACTATCACATGCATGTTTCAAGAATTCCTTTCCCTTCTCCAAAAACATGGACTATCATATGTAATTTTTGGAATTTCTTTCTCTTCTCCGAAAACATGGACTATCATATGCAGTTTTTGAAATTTCTTTCTCTCCTCCAAAAAACATGGACTATCATATTCAATTTCAGGAATTTCTATCCAATTTCCAAAAAGTGGACTATCATATGGAAATTTTGGAATTTCTTTCTCTTCTCCAAAAACATGGACTATCATATGAAATTTCAAGAAATTCCATCCCTTCTTTAAAAACATGGACTATCATATGCCATTTTTGGAATTTCTTTTCCTTCTCCATAAACGTGGACTATCTTATGCAATTTTCAAGAATTCCTTTCCCTTCTTAAAAAACGTAGACTATCATATGGAATTTGTTTCTCTTCTCCAAAAACGTAGACCATCATATGCAATTTTCGGAATTTCATTCAGTCCTCCCAATAACAGGGACTGTCATATCCAATTTCCAAAATTTTTATTCCTTCTCCGAAAAATTGGACTATCATATGGAATTTCGGGAATTTCTTTCCCTTCTTCGTAAACATGGACTATCACATGCATGTTTCAAGAATTCCTTTCCCTTCTCCAAAAACATGGACTATCATATGTAATTTTTGGAATTTCTTTCTCTTCTCCGAAAACATGGACTATCATATGGAGTTTTGGGAATTTCTTTCTCTCCTCCAAAAAACATGGACTATCATATGCAATTTCAGGAATTTCTATCCCTTTACCAAAAACATTGACTATCATATGTAATTTTTGGAATTTCTTTCCCTTCTTCATAAACGTGGAATATCACATGCAAGTTTCAAGAATTTCTTCCCCTTCTCAAAAAACATGGACTATCATATGTAGTTTACGGAATTTCTTTCTCTTATAATAAATTATGGACTATCATAT